>NW_022436947.1:43518209-43816441 GCF_009761245.1 Sapajus apella
CCATTTGACCCAGCAATCCCATTACTGGGTATATACCCAAAGGATTACACATCGTTCTACTATGTTCATTGCAGTACTGTTTACAACAGCAAAGACCTGGAACCAACCCAAATGCCCCTTGACGATAGACTGGATAGGGAAAATGTGGCACATATACACCATGGAATATTATGCAGCCATAAAAAACGATAAGTTCACGTCCTTTGTAGGGACTTGGATGAACCTGGAAACCATCATTCTCAGCAAACTGACACAAAAGCAGAAGATCAAACACCGCATGTTCTCACTCATAGGTGGGTGTTGAACAATGAGAACACATGGACACAGGGAGGGGAGCACTACACACTGGGGTCAGTTGGGGGGAAATAGGGGAGGGACGGTGGGGGGTGGGGAGCTGGGGAGAGATAGCAAGGGGAGAAATGCCAGATGTAGGTGATGGGGAGGAAGGCAGCAAATCACACTGCCACATGTGTACCTATGCAACAATTTTGCTTGTTCTTCACATGTACCCCAAAACCTAAAATGCAATAAAATAAAGGGGGGAAAAATAAAAAAAATAAAAAATAAAACTAGCTTATATTAAGACCACCTATCTTTTTCTTAGGGGTCAAGAGAATTTTGTGCATTAGCCACCTCTCAGTCACCAGCTAAAATAAAGGACTCCTAATTCAAAAAAAAAAAAAACAAAAAAAAAAAAAAAAAAAAAAAAACAATAAGAACAAGATTCGTAGTCTGGTTATTTTTCTTGATATTATATGACAAATATTTCCTGTTTCTACATTTCTAATTCTGTGTTCCATATTACTGACATCTTACAATTTATTGCTTCTTTACTTAGATTATTTGTCTTTAATTGTTTGAGATTATAAAAAATGCTGTGATGTCTAATTTCATGAATATAACATGTTTCTTCCTTTGGGTATTTTTCTTACAAAAAATTTCTAGGAAGCAGAATTAGCAGATCAAATGATTTTTACGTAACTTTAAAAAAGTAGGAAGCATAATTAGCAGATCGAATGATTCTTATATAACTTTTAAAAAGTACAATACACTCTCCAAGACAGGACTCTATTTATAGTTATTTATCATTTCTCCATCTCTTTTCTTTTGTACACATGCCTGCCTTGTGAACATCTTTTTATTTTATGAGGTTAAGGGACCCACCAATAACAATTTCCTTCGTATACATTTTGTAAGCATTTGTACACCTTATCTCTCTATTCGTACTTTTTAACAGTTAGTAAAATTACCAGTAGGGTTAAGCAAATTGAAATGTTTTATGCCATTTAAACCAAGATAATATTTATTAATATAATATCTATATTACAAGCTTCACAGGGTAATACTGAATTCCCTTAGGCAAGTGCTTCTAAAACTTTATTTTGGGCATCATTCAACTGGGAATTCTTGTTAAAGGTCACATTCTGAATCAGTAGATCTGGGGAAGAGTCCAAAAATATGCATTTCTTTTTTTTTTTTTTTTTTTTGAGATGGAGTTTCACCCTTGTTACCCAGGCTGGAGTGCGATGGCACAATCTCGGCTCACCGCAACCTCCGCCTCCTGGGTTCAAGCAATTCTCCTGCCTCAGCCTCCCAAATAGCTGGGACTACAGGCATGTGCCACCATGCCCAGCTAATTTTCGTATATTTAGTAGAGGCGGAGTTTCACCATGTTGACCAGGATGGTCTCGATCTCTTGACCTTGTGATCCACCTTCCTCGGCCTCCCGAAGTGCTGGGATTATAAGCGTGAGCCACCACACCCGGCCTGCATTTCAAATAAGACCTTGTGACATTCTTCTGTATTTGTATTACTGCCCAGACTGTGAAAAGGCTAAATTTAATAGTGAGTATCCTAGTTCTAGTCAAATCTTGTTTTGAAATCTTCACCTTCTTTAAAGAAATACATTGGGATTAGGACTCTAATGGGAATAGACAGATTTAACAATGCTTCCTGGTGCATCCTCATGGAGCAGACATACTCACTGATTAGTTCCCATCCTTCTAAAGACATTTCCTTTTTCCTGTCTATCCACTCTCTAGGAGGCAATTTTACAAGGCATCCCCTAACGTTCCAAGCTTGATAAAACACGTTGTTACTTTTCACTCGTTGTTAAATTGTATCAAGGATATAAATTATTTAAAAGAACAATGTCTTTTAGTATCAATACTAAACTTTTCTTTCTGATTGTTAACCTTATAATTGAAAGTAGGATCACGACAAGTGCAGGGAGGTATTTGCCTCAGACAGTAGGCAATATATCCAGTTCCAGTGCTTTTGCGATATGCCTATCATCTTCTATTCTTAAAAAAAAATGAAAATGCAGACAGATGGCTATTTAGATTTTATAAATGGATTTAAAAAATGAACCACATTTACCAGGATATGCATTGTCAGTAGGATTTAGGGTATTAGTGTATTCATTGTTCAAGTTTTAAAGTATTACAATAGAGATCACTTAAAGTTGTGCCTAAATAAATCACAAGTGACTCAGGACAATCATAATTGATTGTGCAGACTCAAGAGAAGAAATTCTTATAAATATGGTACCTTAAAAATTACAACAAACCAGGCATAAAACAGATAACACACAGCTACAGTCTGGTTAAAAAATTTCTCTGGCCCAGAAAATGAGTGGCCTAAGGTCACTAAACTGATCCTAAACTGATCATGACCTCACATACATGGCAGAAGCAAATGAGGGAAGTATCTTATTCACAATATTATAGGCTTCAAATGATTTCTTTAAAATTTTTTTAAAGTACAAAACCAGAAGAATGGACCCCAATGCAGGTAGATCTTAGAAGTGAGAAACGTCTGAGATTTGAGCAAGCACCATAAGAGCACCAGCCGCAGACAGAGCTCTTCACGTGAAGAAATTAGAATAATCAGATTCGAGCTATAAAATGATCGTGTCAACTATGTTTAAAGAAGCAATACACAGGTTTAAGATATCTGCTGGAAACAATAAAATAAAGTGACATAGAATTATTAAGAAGGAACCGAAAAAGTTACAAGGAACAAAAACCTTATAAGGTTAATAAATGACAATTTTAATTCAGTATATATACTGAGGAACAGAAAAGTAAAATAGAGGATATAATGAAAAAGTATAACATAAATTCAATCAGGATCCTGGAAGGAGAGAGGATAGACTGGAATGGGGCAATATTCAAAGTGATAGTTGCTGAGAGTTTTCTCGAACTGATGAAAAGCTATAATTCACGAATTCAAGCAGCTGAAAAAACAAAAACAAAAATGCTAATCCAGATTAATAAGAAATTCTACACCTAGACATCACAATTAAACTGTAGGGGAAAAGACAAATAGAAAATCCTAAAAGCAGTCATACTAAAAAAGAGAGACTACTTTCAGAGAAGTAGCAGTCAGACTGAAAGAAAAAAAGGAAGTTATTTACAGTGAAAAAGAAATGAGCTCCTGAACACTTATGGAGCAATTGGTCTTTGAATGAAATAACATGTACTCTGTCATAATAGGAAGATGTTTATAGATTCATGAGAGAAATGAGGGTGCTCCCATCGATGAAATGTGAGACAAGATGATCACTTAAAGGTAGAGGAAAGAAAGAGAATATGAAAAGCTATATATTCAAGAATGAAAAACTAGAAAAATATAGAATAGGATTGTAGGCAGTCATGAGTAACATTACATGAGAATAGTGGAAAAGTGATAGGAGAGGCAGCTATAGCTTGACAAAGCAGGTCCTGGATGACAGGAGATTCTGCCGCAGAGCGATCAAGTGACTGCAGAAAGTTGGCTGGCTGATCTGGCAAATGACAACCAGAATGCATTTTGAAACATATTTCATTTTCTCAGTGACTTCCACAAATCCTAAGGGAGGAGAACCTGGTAAACTATCATTAGCTATCTTTAATAAAACAGTTTTAGGGCTTTCCAGGTAAATATCAAATTGATCTGTGATTTCACATACTGGTTGAATCACAGATCCGTAGTTTTCATATGCAATTAAATATCTACGCCAGAATACATGATGCATTCTCTGCCACACTCAGTGATTCCAGACTCTTCTTTAGCTATGAAGCAAAATTTCCCAAGAAATTAAAGTCTAAAGGCAAAAATTAAAGTCTAGAACAATCATTTAATACAGCTAGAGAAGAGGTATAGGTATAGAATGGCCCCGTATCATTATCTTGCCCATCTCTGCAAGAAGACAGAAGTCCTATCACATTTCTTTTCAGGGTCATCTTTAATATAAAGATGTGAAGAACTCAAAGGCTGTGGAAAAAGCTCAGAGGCCATTTCCTAGGCATTATTTTATCTGCTCCCATCTGTAAGATGACAATAGTTTAAGCACATCGGAGTATTTGAATCAGCCTATTGAAATAATCACTAGTTTAGTTTGAAAAATAAAGTAAGTAATTTATGAGTCCACATTCTAGTTACAGCTTATAAAATATTTGAAAAGCTGGGCAAACATTTCTTAACTAAATAAAAAGGATTTAAAGGACAATTAATCACTGCAGTAATGGTATATAAATGGGTCCAACAAAAGCAATAGTGGGGATCATTGCACTCTAAATACTTAACTGCAATTAAGTGGCCGTGAGTTGTTGAGGAAGAAAAGCCTTTGTGAAGTGTTGGTAGCTTAAAACAAGGACTAAATTGAATGGTTACAAATTCAGCATTCCTCGTGGTAAATAAGCATTTAACAATTCTATAACCTACTTTTCCCCAACAATAACACACTGTCTTTCATTACTGTACTATTTAAATTGTTGCTGAACATTCAGTTTATATATGCATTTGGAATTGTTCAGAAGTCCCTGCCATCTTCCTATTGGTTGTGAAATAAGTTTGGTAGTCTACACAGGGTAGCGTTCGATAATTTAATACCAATTTCAGGATTGAGTAGAGTTATTGTTTCAAAGTTTTATTTGCTATTGTATTTCTAGCATTTAGGTCAGTACCAGCCCATTTAGGTGTATAATACACTTATTGTATTAACTTATTTTACTTAGTGTAGTCATATCAAAATGTTCAAGGTCACAATTTGAAACATAGTTAAGTCCCTGGTAAGATCTTCACCTAAAATTGGAGTAAAGATCACTGCTCTTCTCTATATTATTATGTGTAGCTATGTAATATTACTCTCTCTACATTCCCCTTATATAATTTAGTATGTCACTCAGGGAAGCCTTGTTTGTCACTAAGTCCAGGACTTGTCTTCAGGTTGTACAGAATTCAAAACACATTTGCCAAGTGGGTAGGCTTAGAGATTGACTCATAGTTACCAAACTCAGAAGTCTTTCTCTCTCTCTCTTTCTCTCTCTCTGGGTCTCTTTCTCTGTATGTTTATTTGATGTGTTATTTATTAGAATAAAAAATAACTGCTAAGTGAAGCATTGCAATTTTTTATGGGACATAACATTATTTTCACATTTCTTTTCACCTGATGAGTATTGACTACAAACTAGGGCTTTATTTTCATATTTTAATGGATAATTGTACCAAACTAAGTATCCTGATTAGTCATTTCCCTTTAAAGTAATGGCAACATTTATGCTTCAGAACTTCCTCCCAGGACAGCCAGCAAGACCACCATGTGTGGTCTTAACCAGCTCTGATTTTTATAGGTTTTCCTGCACACCAAGCTCTATTCACCTCTTTTCCTCTTGGCTTGACTTTTACTTTAACAATTTATTTAACTTAGATAAGTTCATAGAACCAGAATGAAGTTACATCCAGATTTTTTTGTTTGATATGTTGCTGCTCCTAGAACTTCGAAGACATTCATTTGACCCCAATGTAGGCTCTTTGTTTCAAATATTGTCTTCTGCACCCTAATCACTGGTGACAAAGTGAGGCATAATTTCTTAAGAAACAGAGGGAAAATTAAAGTCTAGAACAATCATTTAATATCTTTGCTTGTAATTCCAGTTGCACAATAAATGGAATGGATAAAGTTTAGTGAAATCAGGTTGATTATAACACCTTACATTTGCCTGAAATGCTATATTTCACAAAGCTTTTTTGAAACATTACCTTATTTCAAAGTCCAACACTTCTTGACTGAGATTAGTCTAATAGTATATGTGTGTGTCACCAACGTTCAGAGAAGTTGGGTAATACCTACTAAATAGAATATGTGGAGAAGTCCAAGGGTTGTTGGTAATAATTTTCTTTAGATTAGGATAAATGCTGGTAGAAAGTGACCAAGTTGAAAGACAATGTCTGTCACATGGAAGTAGAATATACAGATAAGTAAATGTTTAGAGAATTGCTAGAAGTTGGTGGTTCAGAGAGTACCTTAAAATGGTATAAAACAACACTGCGATGGGAATATAATGTAGGTAGAAATTGATTAAATCACTTTAAGAGACGTTGCTATTTTAAAAAATCATTCAAAATGATCTTTGAAGTACTAAAGTAAGCTTACACATAAAATGTTTCAAGAGCCATGCCATACATATTTGTTCTTTGACCCTTAGAATGTTCTTTATTTATTCAAATGAACTTAGATATTCATTGAGACTGTAGCTGAAGTAATGGGCATTCAAATTTTGTTACCTTCTTTGTGATTTTTCTTGCTAATATTCTAAACATAATTTTCTTTTGATCTTTTGTTTATGAAACAAACCGCTAGCATGAACTTTGGAAAATGAGTTTGGGTTCAATACATATCTATCAAATATATCATATTTCTGTTGAAACTATATTCTTTGTAACTCTCACAGATTTGTGAGGAAACACTGTCATAGACAATTGTTCAAGACACTGACAAGTCAATGAAAGTACTATAAAAATATCCAAGAGCATTTTATAGCTAAATATTGTTGTTGTTATTCACATTTAATTGTTCTAAATTCTCCATGAAAACAATAATCAAAACCTAATCCTTTAAACATATTAATAATCCCTATTATAGGACATTAATGTATATGATAATTGTATAAATCAATCCTGATGCAAATTTTGCCTCTCAAAAAATAATTCTTGAACACCTTTCCAATTTGAAAAAAAGTTTCATGTCTCCCTAATAATCCCTTGAATAGAAAGCTAATAAAAGGATATGCATACAAGAGAAAATTGCTGAATATTTTTTATTTCCCTTGATTTCAACTTTTATTTCTATAATAAATACTATGAATTACTTAAAGGGTTGGATTTTTTTACTAGTATTTTGCACATATCTACATGTGGAAATTCACTCAGGGTGGTGGCAAAAATATTACGGGAAAAACAGTTAAGACAGTTATAAAATATAGCCTAAACCCCATTTGGAAGGCCTAAGGGATTTTTCTGTAGTTCTTGGCTGAAGGCAGCCAGAGTCTTTTTGCAGGAGCCTGAGAGATTAGGGTGCAAATATAAACAAACTAGCTAGCTTGTTTACTTATGTGGTCCTAAAACTAACCTTTGAGCCAGATGGCCCTCTTGGGGGGAGATCGACCAGGGAGATTACCCACTAATGGTGTTTGCTTTGGGCATCAGAACCCAGCCTTTAATCATTCTCTACAAGTGTGTTGACTTAGAGCCTCTGTTATTAAATCTATACTGAATAAATGGGGAGAGGGTGAGCTAGGCAGTGTCGTGTAGCTGCGATCTCCCTCTGTGAGTGGCTCACGACCCCTTAGTCCATTCCTTCACTGGAAATTTGTGCCTGAGTGCATTTATTCATCCGTTGTGCAGCTGGGGTCTGTGGGATGAAACCAGGCACCTGTGTGTGTGTATATGTGTGTGTGTGTGTGTGTGTGTGTATGTGTACACATACACATTACATATATCTATATATAACATAATTTATCCAAGTTTTAACAGTTACTTAGTTACCAAAATTCTATCAGTACAGTTTTGTTTTAATTTCCTATCAAAAATTGATACAGGAATAACTAATATAGAATTTTCCAAAAGACAAGTGAAAATAGGCTGATGAGCCTTGGCCACAGATGCTTTTGGTTTTAATCCTGGCTTCATATCATCATTACTTATTAGTTAATATAATCCTGGAAAGAATTCAGCTCCCATAACAAAAAAAATTATATGTGGATATAGGTATAATTATATATGGATATGGACACATGAATTTATATAACCATGTGGGTATATGGATCAGAACACTCTATCTAATAAGTTTGTTATGAAGATTGAAAAGAGAATATGATTAAAGCAACCAGAACATTCTGTTCAATCAGTAATTTGTGTTAAAATAGCAATGATAAAAGCTAACTTTTATTGAATACTTAATATGTGAAATAGTCAAGATAGTTCAACTCAAGAAGTTTATATCCAGTAGGGAGTAGAGAGATAGTAACTAAGTCAAACAATAAATAAACAGAATTAAATAAATTATCTGGGTGATGCTACAGAAGGCATCTTGTAGAGCAAATGCTTTACACAGAGTGAGAACTGAAAGCTTTTAGAAGAAGATACCATCTGACCAGAAGCCAAAAGAATGAAAAGCAGATTATATAGAGTTTGAGGGAAGACCAAAAAGCATTAAGCTAGTTTGAGGCACCAAAAGGAAGACAGTGGGACTCAACGTTTTTTGAATTAGGAATTGTTTTATAAGATCTGAGGGGAAAGCAGGAGCCAGATCATACACATTGTAAACCGTGATAAGAAAGTCGGATTTTATTGTAGAGCATTCAGAAGCCACTTAAGGTTTCTAAGTAGGAGAGATGTCATGATGAGAATTTAATAGTCTAGTCTGGGTGCTGTGTGGAGAAAGAGTTGTAAGGATGAAAGAGTGAAAAAGGGAGACCGGTCCAAAATTATTTAAAACAATCTGGTAAGCATATGATGGTTTTTTAATCTGCCAAGTAGTGAAGTGGTTCCCCAGCAGCAGTGCCTGTTCAGCTGGCCACGCTGCTGTACATTCGTCTGACAGGAAGTCAGCAAGCCCAAATGGGTTTGGATCATTTATTGCTCACTGAAGAGCCGGCAGCATAAACGTCATATTTCCATTGGTTTTCTTTGGTCTGAAGTCCCGTGGGGGTAACACAGAGGGGGGCCTAGGTGAATACTGCACATGTAGTAGATCTGTGTCGTGACTAAAATTAAGAAATTAAGAGATCCTGAAATTAAGAGATTAAGAGATACAATGAAAATTTTAAAGGAAGGTGTGGCTGAGGCATAAAATAACTCAGTGTAGGATATCTCCATTTACTTCCATTTAAAAACCTCTTGCATGTCTTTTGCTTTTTAAAAACTGTTTTCCAGTTCCAAATGAAAACAAATAAAAATGTTGACGAAATCTCTCGAATTAATAAAAAGAATGCTATTGCATTTCATTTTTATTGGCTATACAATAATTTTATTTTTCTAATGTTTTAGTCATTTTCTATGAGAATCTAAAAAGAAAAAGTTGCAAGGAGCCAGTTGCTTTTACTCTCACTAGATTTAAAAAAACTTTGGAGTCCTGTAGCAATCCATGGGAACAATGATGAGCATCCCACACTGGGGTGTCTTTTAGGCTCTTGGAGCAAATTCAAGTTTGAAACTCATTTTATATTGCAGCACTGTTTGGGTCTGTTACCAATTAGAAATAAACAGACCTGTCCTAGGCCTGGGACAAACATTATACTGTTATTTTACAATTAGATTTGTTCTATAGAAGGAAATTGGCAGGAGGGCCCTTATGTACAGGCTTTTACATCTTCTTCCTGGCTCATGTTACTTCCAGGCACCAGAAAGCCATGCCTAAGGGAACCCTTCCTAGATGCTTCCCCTAGAAGGCCTATACCCTCTCTAGAGCCTCCCCAGCCCCCCAATTCTGATGGGGGGCTGTCAGTTCTCTAATAAAGGTTTCACCCCAAGGTCATCAGGTACCAGCCTGTCTGACTATCCCCAGCCTATACCTACTCTTCTCAAGAAAGTAAGCCCAACAAGGAAAATCAATCAGCTCCTAAAATCAAACATGTGTCCATGGCAGGCAGTAGCTGATGGAAATAAAGGAACACTTAGGGTGTACCATTTTCTATGTGTGTTTTGGCTTTATACAATGAAAAATTTGGCCAGTTTTCAGAGAATTCAGAAAAGTTTACAAAGGAGTTTGTTGACTATGTTCTTTAATTTAACTTGTCATGACTTGCAAGTATCGCTGTCTGCTTGTGGTACGATGGAGAAAAAGAGGAGGAAAGAGTGTGCAGTTCAGCCTGTTGGTGAAGACAAAGGCAGAGAAGCAACTCAGGGGAAAAATTAAAATTCCACTTGTTTCAGGGTGGTTTGGTTGAGATACTCAAGAAATGTACTAATACAGATCCAGACTCTTCTGAAAGGCAAGCTCTCCTGGGTGTGTATTTTATTTCTCAATCTGCCCATGACAGGAGAAAGCTTCAAATAGCAGCCATGGGACTCTTGGTTTTCCTTGATGTTTCAAAATTTTCAGCGTAACTGGAAAAGTTTTCATGTTATTTTGCTATACTCATAACCTTAAACACACTTCTCCAGTGTCTGATCAAATTATTCTTTTTGTCTTCATCAAATTTAACTTTAGGTTATTTAAGTGGGTTTTCCGTAGGAGAGGTAATCAGACTGCAGAGGGTGTTATCACTTTAGATAAACAAGGAACTATTGCTTACAATAACCTGTGGTTCCATACTGATCAAATATTTTGGGCCTTTTAACACCTTTGACAAACATCCTCAGAATCAAATCCTAGTTTAAATCTCTGGGTTGTTGCTGGGATTTATCAAAGCGATAAAAAGTAATCGCCACAAGGTTAAAAATTCATTTTTCAGCTTCTAGACAGGTCGTGGTCTCCAGTATCACCACCTCCGGACCTCTGACAAGTTTGTTATCAGGTAATCAAATTAAGTAACTTATCAGGTAATCTTATTAGGTAACTAATTCATGTGCTGTTAAGTTACAGGGCTTTGACCCCTGGGTACATATAGCTCATCTAGAGAAAGCACCAATTCCTTCCAGCATCTAACGCCAAACTCAAGTTAACTGAAACCTTGTCTTTAAACCTGGGCAAAGGGGAAAATCAAAGTAAAGTGCTTTCATGAGACACAGAGACAAGCTTGTATCCATTTAATAATTTTGCCTGTAACTGAATTAGTATAGCTTATTCTATGCCTTGATACTGAATAGCTTAAATGTTTAGCTACTTGTCAGCTTCCTTCCCTGTCATTTTCAAAACTAGGCAAGGCTTATGAACTTTTTGTTTGAAACATTGCTGATTTTTTATGTTTTGTTTTACCTCCAGAATTTAAAACAATTCAATCCCTCCAGGCCCCGGGAATATCTCTGAAGAGGTGGGCATGCGAGATTGCAAAGGCTGGCTTTTGAGGAGAACAATTAATCCAGATCCTCCAAATCAAGGACATGCACACAGGTGCCTAAAGAAAGTGCTTACGTCTTGTACAGCTAATTGCTACAAGCCAAGATTACATCAGCTCAATGCACAGAATTTACAGTTAGGTCAATTGTATATTCTTATTTTTAGTTTTCATTTTTTGACTCTTACATTGCTTAAAATGGTTTTAAAGGTTAATGAGTTCCTACCTGCCTCCATTCTTGTCTGGTCTGGAACACTTAAGTGACTATAAGTCTTTTAACTCTAAGTCTTTTGACTCTCAAAGGAAACCCTCCCCAAAATCTTTTAAAAAATGAATTCAGGCCAAGATAGAGACAAGGGGTTGGACATATCTCACCATGCCCCCTTTAAAATTTAGGCTAGGTTCACAAGGTCCTTCAAGAATATGAACCTAAAGCATTACCTCTAACCAGAATGTTTAGTCTTACTAATAACTTTAAAATTAAGGATCCACCAAGAATCAATTATAGCCAAAATAAAAGAGCCCTTATCAGACATGTATTTAGAGAGGAAAAAGGTGATTCTTTATATCTTATTTTGTCATAGTGTAGCATGTCAATAAAATGTTGTGATTATAATGGCATGTATGTTTATTTAAGAAATTCTAAACAGTCTTAAAAAAAAAATCACTTTCCTGAAACTCTTTCATAATAACACTAAGATTCTTTTAAAAAAGCATTTCTTTGTCTCTCTTTACTTAACCAAATTGAAGATATTATTTTGTCCAGATTTTTAGATTTATTTTCTGAAAAATAATGTAAGTTTATGCCAGATTGTGTAATGTTCTCTTTTGTTCTACAAATGCACATTTGGAAGCTGTGATATAAATATTATGATTCATAAACATTAAAAAATGTGGCACTGTTTTGACCTGCTGTTTCTTTTTCTAAAAATAACATATTTATTACATTTTCTTATTGAAATTTTAATATCTAAGTACTACAGTAATAAAACTGTTCAATAAATATGTAATGAGTAATATTGTTATGTTAACTACCTACTTTACATTACAGTTATACATAACTTCTGACATCCATAAAGGTGATTGCATATTATAATAAAGTCTAAAGCAGTTATACTATTTTTCAGTTTTATTTCAGGTAACAGGGTATCTTGTTCCAAGCATGTGGTAACCATAGTATTTGAATATCCAGTCCTATATATGGTGTTCAAGCTGTCATGTTCCATTACCAATGTCCTTCGACTAGAAATTTAAAAATGTAAGTTTTCAATCCAGTTTCACTGTTACAGCAACAGCCATTTGAATTTAAGCAAGTTCTTATCCTAAATCCAGTTTCTTTTTCTGTAATAGTCAGTACAAACATTCAATAAACATTTCCGTGTAAGCATAGGGCTGAAAGGCACAGACCTTAAGAGATCAGTGGTGTCAAAGTATAATTTTCAAAAAGTTTGCCTGGACAACATGGTGAGACCCTGTCTCCACCAAAAATACAAAAAATTAGCCAGGCTTGGTGGTGCACACCTGTGGTTCCAGCTACTCAGGAGGCTGAGATGGGAGGATTGCTTAAGCCAGGGAGGCAGAGGTGTCAGGGAGCCATGATGGCACCACCGCACTCCAGCGTAGACAATGGAGGAAGACCCTGTCTCAAAAAAAAAAAAAAAAATCAAAAAGTCAAATATATAACTGTCATATGATCATGAAGTGAACACATGTCACATATTTAATTCTCTCCATAGTGAGAGAACCTGTAAGATGGTAAGAGTGGTTCAAAGAAAGATGGAAGTATTCAGAGTAGCTGGAAGAAGGAACGCTTGAATAAGGAAGGCGATCAGAACGTGCCACCCCGGTACAGTCTGTTTGGCATATGGATTGTTTTGAGCTAAAGACAATTGGGAACCAGCAGATGGAGAAAAAAGTCTCTTTACCTAACTACCTAAAAATAGAGAATAAATTTTCCCTTTTGTAAAGAAAATCATTTCCACGTATAAAGAAAATTTACATTTGTAATTGTGTTTGGTACCAGCGATAACTCTTATCACCTGAACAACTCTTATCTGCATAAGACAACTCTTATTTACCATACATTTCTCCCCATTCTTACCTTCCCATCACACTCCTCCCTTGTGCAGAAGCCACAGACCCCTTTTCCTTTGTTTAGCCTAAAATGGTTTATAAGCCTCAATCACCTGCCTGCCTGCATCAGTCTCATTTATTTGTGAGACTTCATTACATATGTAGGTAATTAAAATATGTTTTTCTCTTGTTAATCATCTTTTAGCAGTTCGATTTGTGGGCCTCAGTCACTGAACCTAGGAGAGTGGGAAGAAACTCCCCTAGGTTCAGTGACTGAGGCCCACGAGCTTGCTAATTTATAAGCCTAGTTAATATCTTACAAAAGTTGTGGCAACAAAACCACATTGCTGTAAAAAAAGAATCATTTGAATCTACTGGCTGGTTATTATCTTTACAGAGTTGTAACTTATCTAAATCAGTAGTAAACTAGTGTAGGGGCAGAAAGCTGTGATACATTTCCTGAACCCATCTTAAGGGAAACAGCCAAGACTCTTATAGCAAAAGACAAGTTAACCTGAGAAAAGCATACATTTATTTAATCAAAGTTTATGTGACATGGGAACCTTTAGAAATAAAGACCCAAAGGCTCAGAGAAGACCTGTTTTATGCTTAGGATCTAGGAAGAATGCCCATCCAGGTAGAAACGTGATGGGTCAATGATGGTATGACCTAATGATAATAGACTGAGGAGGGAAACCCAACCAGGTTTTCTCTCTGTGCAGCATTCCCTCCTCCTGGATATAGGGCAGCACCCCTCTGAAATGAGGGTCTGTTTGACAGCCATAACGGAAGCACACCCTGAGAATGATCGTATGGTCTAAGAAAGGTATTGGTTCAGAGTTCTGGGCTAAGAAATCCGGAAACAGCCAACGTGGAGATTCACTCGCTATCTATGAAGGACATTTGAACGCTTGGCCCCTCCCTCAGAGTGCAGGGCTTACAGGGGATTGAGGCCTTTTGTTTTGGGTTAAATGGAAGTTGCTAGGCAGAGGGTGCTAAGTGGAAATGCTGCATAAACTACATGCTTTTGGCAAACATTAGTCACACTGGACTGCCCTGTACGTAAGTCCTCAAGAAACCCTATTAGCAGTCCCTGACTTTCTTCTGTGACCTCTTGCATACAGTGCTTTCTTCACTGGAGCCAATAAGGACTTGGCACAACAGGGTCTTGAGGGGAGAAGGGAGATGGGAGAGAGCAACGTTTCTTAGTTTTATGGCTCACTTTGTGGGAGAGAAGTTCTATTTTCTACTATTGTATTTGTTCTCATCCTGCTCATAAAGACTTACCTAAAACTGGGAACAAAAAGAGGTTTAATTGGATTTACAGTTCCACATGGCTGGGGAGGCCTCAGAATCATGGTGGAATGTGAAAGGCACTTCTTACGTGGTGGTGGCAAGAGAAAATGAGGAAGAAGCAAAAGCAGAAACCCCTGATAAGCCCATCAGATCTTGCGAGAGACTTATTCATTATCACAAGAATAGCACAGGAAAGACCAGCCCCCATGATTCAATTACCTCCTCCGGGTCCCTCCTACAACACATGGGAATTCCGGGAAATACAATTCGAGATTTGGGTGGGGATACAGTCAAACCATATCATTCCACCACTGACTTCTCCAAATTTCATGTCCTCACATTTCAAAATCAATTATGCCTTCCCAACCCTCCTCCAAAGTCTTAGCTCATTTTTAGCATTAACCCAAAAGTCTACAGTCCAAAGTCTCATCTGAGACAAGGTAAGTCCCTTCTGCCTATGAGCCTGTAAAATCTAAAGCAAGCCAGTTACTTCCTAGATATGATGGGAGTACAGGTATTGGGTAAATACAGTTGTTCCAAATGGGAGAAATTGGCCAAAACAAAGGGCCATGTAAGGGGTTACAGGACCGACATAAGTCCAAAATCTAGTGGGGGAGTCAAATTTTAGAGTTCCAAAATGATCGTTTTTGACTCCAGGTCTTACATCCAGGTCATACTGACGCAAAAGGTGGGTTCCCATGGTCTTGGGCAGCTCTGCCTCTGTGGCTTTGCAGGGCACAGCCTCCCTCCTGGCTGCTCTCATGGGCTGGCATTGAGTGTCTGCAGCTTTTCCAGACACACAGTGCAAGCTGCTAGTGGATCTGCCATTCTGGGGTCTGCAGGATGGTGGCCCTCTTCTCACAGCTCCACTACCCAGTGCCCCAGTAGGGACTCTGTGTGGGGGTTCTGACCCCACATTTCCCTTCCACAGTGACCTAGCAGAGGTTCTTCATGAGGGCCTCACCCCTGAGGGTATCCAGGCATTTCCATACATCTTCTGAAATCTAGGTGGAGGTTTCCAAACCCTAATTCTTGACTTCCGTGCGCTTGCAGACTCAACATCATGTGGAAGCTGCCAAGGCTTGAGGCTTCCACCCTCTGAAGCCACAGCCTAAGCTGTTCGTTGGCCCATTTCAGTCATGGCTGGGCCTGACAGTATTCAGCATAAACACTGAAAGCAACATTGCAATCTCTTTTGCTTGTTTATAAGTTTTGGGTACTTTTCTTAGAAAAGGGAAAGAGAGATCGGTAAAATATGACAAGTGCTTTGATGGAAGCAGGAGCAGGGTACTATAAAACTACAAGAGTGCCCACTTTTCCATGGCTTTGCTTTCTGCAGATTCAGTTATCTGAGGTCAACCATGGTCTGAAAATATGAAACGTAAAATTCCAGAAATAAACAATTCATAAGCTTTAAGTTGCATGCCATTTTGAGTAGCATGATGAACTCTCACACTATCCTGTTTTATTCTACCCAGGGCATGAAACATTCCTTTGTCTAACAAATCCACACTATGATACCTGCTTATCAGACAGAAAAAAGAAAACATAGCGTATACGGGGTTTGGTAGTATCTGCAGTTTCAGGCATTCACTGGAAGTCTTGGAATGTATTCCCCATAGATAAGAAGGAACTACTGTGCAGCAAAACAGTATTTATTGGGGACTGTGGTGTGAGCAGGGGTGTTTTCAAGGACAATATGGAAATGGTAGGAACATTTCTTCTAAAGAACTAATCAGACAGCAAAGAAGAAAAACAGAACATAAAGGGAGAACTCTGCCTTTGACTCCTCATCGGGCTATTGTGTGAATGACAGGAGATTAAAAACTCCAAAAACAGTAGCTAGAAAAGAAAAAAAAAACAACTCTGATTAATGAGCAAATGCAAGAGTGGGAAGCAAAGTTTTTTTCTCTGTAGAAGAATTAATCTGACTCAGAAAGTGTGGAACAAATTAAGTAGTCAAAGACTCAAGGACACATCTTCGGTATCAGCAGGAATGCTTCAAATAGCTTGAAAAAGACAACCTACTGGGGAATAATTATTGACACTGTGACTATGGGTTGCCTGGAAATGCTACGGGTGCTATTTATTATTATATTCTCTTGTCAAGGTTTCTCTATAGGAGCAGTGATTATAGTTTGATATCATGATTGTAGATTCCACAGGGACTCTTTTTAATGTATATAATTACGATCAGTGACAAATAAACAAAATTTCATCATCTGACTACAGTACACTGGAGGAAGAGGCTTAGCCTAAAAATGTTAACCTAATCACGAATCACTTTCCATGACAACTCTTTTATACTTTCTGGTTAAATCAACAACTCTGGAAACATCATTGGCATCATTACATCATTCATTCAATTATATCTGAATCATCACATCTTCAATTTATTTGCAAATTCATATGCAAACATTTTTTCTAAACATTTTTTTCTGAGATAAAAAAGGCTTGTTGAACTTTCTATGATGCCAGCTTTGGGCAACAGAAACCTTAGTTTAGTAATAATGTCAGCTTCTTTTGTACCAAATATCTTTCATTACTTTTTACCTTAGGACTTTTGAAAACCAAATAAAAAATAATTTAAAAGGAAGTATACTCTCAGATCATTGCATAAAACAATATTCATGAATAATTGCAGCTTTTATAAATTTATGCATGATAATCTCTCAATTATATATTAAAGTCCTGAGAGCATTTTCAAATTCATTTTAACTAAAGGATTGACTTTAATAATTAGTCTTGCTTGCCCAGAACATTATGGTCTGATTTTTCTTTTCTTTATCCTTTGTTTTCTAAGACTTTTTGCTCTTCTACTATATACTCTCACTTATTTATTATGAGAAAGAGGATAGCAGTCCCTGACAGCTAAAAACTGTTCTTTGAACTGTCGCTTAGCCCTTGCTCTAGCTGGCTGTTGACCTTGCGTCTGCTCTTCTGTTGAACACAAACAATTTTATGACTACAACATCAGACAACGCCATAGATGCCACCAACATCTGTGACTGTAATGGATAAAGACTAAAACAAGATGACTCTATAATTATGTCTAATAACAGACAAAAACGTGCATATTGTCAAAACCCAAAAATGACCAGACTCCTCCCATCCTGGCTAATACATGATACTTCTTTGCCAGTCACAGCTTTAGCTGTGTTCTCTTTTTCCCCAACTCTAGAGGAGATTCATGAAGATACTGCAGCAGATCAGCTCCAGGGTGACCCAAATCATTCCTACCTCCTAGTCATCACACCTTTGTGTAATCCCCTTCCCTTGAATATAGGCAGGGTTTCTGACTTGCTTTTAACCAGAGTAATATGGCAAAGATGATGTGATTTTACTGTGTAACACAATCTTACACAGCATAGTCCTGTGTAAGACCTCCCGACCTGCCCGCAAACTCTGTTGACTAGTACTGACTCTCCCACTCTGCCTTGCTGCCTTTGATCAAGTAAGCTGCCATATGCAGAGGCCTACATGGCAGGGAACTGAGGGCAGCCCTCAGCTGACAACCAGCAAGGACGTGAGGCTCTCGGTATGACAGCTCATAAAGAACTGAATTCTGCTAACAATCACCTGAGCATGGAAGTTCAGCCTTCCCTAGTAGAGCCCTGAGATGAGACCACAGCCGCAGTTGACACGTGCTTGCAAACCTGTGGAAAATCCTGGAAGCAGATGAAGCAGTTAGGCTGTGTCTAGAGTCCCAAATCACAGATACAGTAGGATAAATGTGCAGTTGTAATCTGCTAAATTTGTGGTAATTTGTTATGCAATAATAGATAGCAAATACGGTGGTCAGTTGTAGAATTAACTCGAATTCCTGAAAACAATCAATATATAACAAAGCACCCCTTCCTTCAAGCTGTTCCCAAGTCACCTAACAAAAGTCAGGATTTCGTAGTGCATTCTTAACAGCCTTTTTACTGAGACATGCCCACAATTTCCACTGGTATGCATTTTCCTTTGTTATAATGAGTAACCTCCTCAACTTGGCTCAATTATAGCTGTATTTGTGGTGGTTTTAGGCTGTTGGATGGTGACATTTTGTCTTTCAACACTGAGCGAGTTCTATTTGTTGACCACTGACCTTCCAATCCCTCCTCCCTCTAAAAAGCAAACAAACAAACAAAAACCCTGTTATCAAGCAAAACTAAGTTTATTCGCTCTAATATGGAACTCCAGCTTGCCAGAATCTTAGTGGCATCTTACAATGTAGAATTTAGCGGGGGATATTTATGAGGCTTTACATCTTTAGTAAGTGATTTAAAGTGTCTTGCAAGGTGAGGACCTGGTTGGGACTGGGCAGCCTTAATGGCATAATAATTTGGGATACGTGAGTACAACCAGGTGGAGATCCTGAGATGAGTTTTGATGAACAAATACTTTTGTCTTGATAAAGGTAAAGTCATGCATTTGAGACAGAGTTTTACTCTTGTTGCCCAGGCTGGAATGCAATGGTGTGATCTCAGCTCACTGCAACCTCTGCCTCCCAGGTTCAAGCAAAACTCTTGCCTCAGCCTCCCAAGTAGCTGGGATGACAGCCATGCCCAGCTAATTTTTTTGTATTTTAGTAGAGATGGGTTTTCACCATGTTGTTCAGGCAGTTTTGAACTCCTGACCTCAGGTGATCCACCTGCCTTGGCCTCTCAAAGTGCTGGGATTGCAGGTGTGAGCCACCGTGTCTGGCCAACTACCAGGATATGTTATGAGAAATGCATCATTAGGTGATTTCATCATGTGTGAACATCAGAGTGAACTTACACACACCTAGGTGGAATAGACTATACATACCTAGGCTAAATGGTATTGACTATTGCTCCTACGCTACAGACCTGTATGGCATGTTACTGTACTAAATACTGTAGGCAAATTGTAACACAGATGGTCAGCATTTGTGTTTCTAAACATAGAAAAGGTACAGGAAGAATACAGTATTACAATCTTATGAGACTATAGTTGTATATGTGATCTGTCCTTGACTGAAACATCATTACAGGTATTGATCGACTTACGACCTATGCAACTTACGGCCATTCGACTTTACAACCATAATCGCTAGCCACGACTGCTCCGCTGTAGATTTTTGGAAACACTCCAACATTTTGATGTGTATCAAGAATATCGCTACCGCCTGGGAGGCTGTGACGACAAAGTGCATGAATGGCATCTGGAAAAATTGTGTTAAGCGCTATGTTAATGATTTTGATGGATTTGACAGTGAACATGAACTTGAAACGATTCGGGAAAAAATAGTAAAACTCGCTAAAGACCTTTCTTTGGAGTGTGAAATGGAAGATGTCGAAGAGTTGCTAGACAAAGAATCCGGAGAACTTACAAATGAAGAGCTAATCGAACTGGAAGAAGAAAGAGTGGTGGAAGAAGAAAGAAGAGAAGCAGAGAAAGAAGAGGAGGAGCCAGAAAGAAAGTTCACCACTAAGGGATTATCAGACAGTTTATCTTTACTGAATAAACTTCTTATACATTTCAAAGCAATGGACCCAAACGTCCAATGATTTGCAAGGATTGAACAGATGGCGCATGATGTGTTTTGTCCGTATCGTGAAATTTATGAAGAAAAAAAGAAACATACAATTCAGACAAAGATAACCATATTTATGAAAAAACCAACTCCGGTAACCCCAACTGCTGCCTCAGATGACGACATCAACGATCCGCAGCCAAGCACCAGCGGCCAATAAAATGTTTCGTACATGTTTATATATTTTGATATGTTTTGCAATTGGGAAAATGTTTCCTATGGTATTTTTTACACCTGTATTTTGTATTTTTGTATGCACCTGTATTTTGTAATTTTGTATGTTTTGCAAATATTAAACCAGTTGTACTGGTAAATGCAGTGTTTTACTTAAACCTGACAAATGTAAAAATAAGAAACAAAATGGTGTAGAGATGATACAAATGGCATAAAATGAACAAAGAAAATTATGACATATAACAATAATGAAAGAAAATTATGATAAAATATGACTTAAAGATTTTTATAACATCATTTCACAGTACTGTACATATAGCCTACTCAACTTACAACCAAATCGTGTTACGACCAGTCTGTCGGAACCAATCGTGGTCGTAAGTTGAGCACTAGCTGTATATGGTCCGTGCCTTTATTTTAATTTGTTCAGTGTTATTTCCTAGGAGCAAATATTTCCTGGATCAGGTAGGTAGGTTATTTTTACTTGCCCCCAGTATTAACACTGTGACATAAAACTATGTTTTGTCTCAGTATTGTTTAGCATAAGGGCAGGGACTAAGGTTGCTTTCAATTTTCATATTATTGTATCATGGCCCTCGTTGCTATTTGCAGGGATGGCCTGCTTAACAGCATAGTTCATTTTCTCTTCAAAAGCAGATGCTATTGGCTCTGCTGTTAAGGAGGATTGACCTAACCCTAATTACCCCATATTTAATGTCTGTTTATAGCTCCTTCCACCTTCTCTCATTCTCTATTTTTGTCATAAGATCCTATTAGAACATTTCAAGGGGAAATGCAAAGAAGTTCTTAATTCAGTCCTTTTGGCTGGATCTCAGCCTCAGGCCTGAGTGATGAATACAGTGCTCCCTGGGCCTAGAGTGTGCGTCCTGGCTCTTTTGAGTAATATTCTTAAAATCCTTCTTGGATATAGCAGTATTTAACAGCCTCACACTCTCTATCTTGTGGTTGTATCTATACCTACAATTTTCCCAATACTGAAATAGTCTATTCGAAAATGTGGAAACATTCCTACCATTAAAATCTCCTTTTTAAAAATCCTAGACAGGAATAAAAATCTTTGGAAATGCCTTGCCTTGTGGTAATGTCGAAGTTCTGTCTTCTCATTGGCAAGCCAACGTGGTAGGGACTTATCTTTCTATTCTTGCAGCTTTCAGATCTAACGAGCTCCTGCGCTGCTTCTCCTTTGGAATCTTTCTTTTCTCATTGCTGGGTAAACACAGGAAGGCAATTTCTTCCCTCTCTAGCGTTATCAGAAAATAAGTGCAGGTAGATAAAGTGTAAACTATGTATGTATTATGGTTATGGGGCCAATGCGAAGTATCATATAACTGGAGGTTTTTATTCACCATTAATTTAGGGCACAAAGAACATATATATATATGTATATATATAAAACTCACATCACAAACTTGAAGCAATTAACTCTGCTGTAGTTCACAGGGAGAAATAACCTCTTTTTTCCCTCTTTGCAGATCTAGACATATCATAGTAGGCACACAATACATGATTGACTGATTTCAAGTCAAATAAATTCAACAGATATGATTACATGTCTGTTACACACCTGTCCCTTTTCAAGGTGCTTGTGTTCTGTCTGTAAAGATAAGATTCCTGCTCCTGAAGCTTACATTCTAATAGGGGGAGCCAGACCATAAATATTGGATAGAATAAATAATTAAACTAGGTGATATGTTAGGAAGTGATAGGTACTATGTAAAAGAGAAAAGGTAGAGAATGTGAGAGGAATGAGGGTGATGGAGGGGATGGTGGGGAAGACATTAGTGTTTCAGAACAGCTGGACCTTGATGAGAAGGCGGAGTTTGCCAAAACATCTCAAAGGGGAGGCTTTCACTCAGGAGGAACAGCCACAACAAAGGCTCAAGGCTAGTGTCTCTAGCATGCTAGAAAACATGGAAGAAAGCCAGCATGGCCGGAGCAGAGTGAGCAAGGGAGAGAACAGCAGAGCTGCGGAAGTCACAGAATGGTTTCTTCAGGTGTTTCCTTCCAGAATTCACAATGACTTCTTTGATCAAATTTCTCTTTTCAAAAATCACTTCCGTGAATAGAAACAGCCAAACGAATATGGGAAATATTTTTATATTTCTTATTATGCATAATAATGGTCATAAAAATGCACTTGTGTTATTAAATATATTATGATAAACATCTCATTTGGAATTATAAGAAGTACATGTAAAAATTAATTTTAAAAATTCAGTTGTGGATTAAACTTTCAATAAATACACTACCAAACTCTAGAAGTAAAGGCTAATTGAAACTTGTATACAAACAGCAGAGCTTTAGCCTTATCACAGCGTTCCTCATTACACAGTCTCCACTCATGCTGGCTACTTCCCAGTTTAGGTTTTTCTGGCGATTCAAGAGTTTAGTCACTTAGTGTCATCTAGTGGCAGTTCTTGGTATAGCAAATAAAAGAGTTGGAAAAATGTTTGTCAAAGTGATATAAAAGGAGCAGAAATAATGGATAGCCTTAGAAGTACTGTGATATTAACCAGTGAAAGAACTTAAAGGCTATTAAAATAATGACATGGGAAACAACCAAGCATAAACAATAAGGGAGTGATGGCCTTCACATTGATAACCTGACCGGCCCCAACAAGGCATCCGAAGGCCAACTTTTAGAATTAGGGCTTTGCCTTCTTTTGTTGGTGTCATCTATTATAAAGTAATTGTCCAATAGTTGGTGTCATCTCTCTATTGGAAAATTACAATTGTTGGTGTCATCTCTCTATTGGAAAATTACTTTATAATAAATCTTCTCAGGCCAGTGTGAGGTTTACTTTCAAATGTATTTTCTTGTTCACTGATTGGTTGAACCATAAAGGGTCAATTCTGCCAGTCATTTGGGTTAGTGAAGGGAATTTCTGATGGAGCATTGCTCTAGGAGTCAGGAGCCCTGCGTTCAGACCCATATCTGTCCCATTGTGAATTTAGGTCAACACTGTGAGTCTAGGTTTCGATGTCTTCACCTTAAAAAGAAGGCAAAAATGTGTTGCTTTAAAAATATGTTTCTATAATAGTCTATTAGGCAAATGCATTGTAATAAGTGCATTTTATTACAATGCTACATTATATTTTTAATATTATTTTCTACTCTATCATGTACTTGAATCCTAACAGTTACAGAGGTAATGAAATACCTTTCTCCAGGAAATTATAATATAGTTAGTCTCTTGAGATGATGATGGAGACAGGAATCTAAGTTAGAAGAGAATTTTTATTCTAAAAAGAAAGAAAAACAAAAATATTAACACACATTATCTAAGAAGAAAGGGATCTAGATGCAAATGGCACTATAAATATTTTAGACCTAAAGGAAAATGTTCTGCTAGCTGTTGTCACTTGATTTTGATGCTTTGTTCATCTTCTTCTTCAGGGTTACAAAATCAGCCAGTCAAATTACTACATGCTTTATAAGAGGGTCATTATTTTAAAATAGATTTTATTAAATCACTATTACTGTATGACATGTGAACTGTTAATAGTTTATATATACCATTAAAATACCCATTAGATATTTTAAACACATTAAATTGATAAAGCTTTTGGGTCTGATTTCACTCTATTGCATAGTATAAATTTTACTGGGACATTTTTATGATAGAGCATAAAATACACAGACATATCACCATTTCTACAATACATTATTCACTTGAATCCTTAAAATTTGGGACATCGCATAGTATTGGAGAACCTGAGTTCACATTATTTTGCTGTGTGATCTTGATTTTTAAATCTTTTTTTTTTTTTTTTTGATTTTTAAATCTTGAAATAAAAAGTACAGTTCTGGAAATAGGTGATAAGTAGGTCAGTTAACCTAAATCAGTAGTTTTTAAGCTTGTTTATTGATAAGGATCTCAAGGGGCATTTTCTCAAAATACAGTTTGCTAGGCCATGTTCCGAACCAGCTGAATTCGAATCTTCAGAGAAGGAGTCTAAAAATGTTGTTTTTATAAAATGTACCCTCTGGAGATTATTGTCATATTAATTAATAAAGCACAACGCTAATTCAAATATACAACACAGCATAAGACACAATCTTAAAAGGTAAGATAAATAAGAACCCCCTTTCTAATAATACCAACTTTGAATAAATACCTTCACTAATTTAAGTCTTGGTTTTCTCATTTGTCAAAAGAACAACAACGATTGTACCTAAGTAAAGATAGGATGGTGAACATTGAGTTAATGCTCATAAAACACCTAGTATGTGGCTTGTAAAACACCTAACATCTGGCACAAAATAAGGACTTAGATAATATTCGTGTGTTTATTGCTATGTCAACATCGCCATTCTTACAGAATGAATTCAGTTCTTATGATTTATAGTCACTTAAGAAATATTTATTCACAGTGGAAAATTTGGGAAGTTATCAAAGCTGTAAGCAAGTTGAATTGTGAAATAAGAGTATGCTGTACTCATGCTTTGTGTTTGTTTTCATAAATCTTGAAATAAACTTTTTGGAAGTTTTTTGCTTTCGAAGAGTTATACTGCCACCTTGTGGCAAAGAGCTTTAGAGCAAAGACAACTACCTGACTCCCTTGGGGAACATGGGATCAAAAATTATTTATAAAAGTGAAGAAATGAAAACAGCTTTACAAATATTGGCCAATAAATGTAAAGCAATGAATAAATTTAAAAAGTAAATTTTTAAACAGGTAAGTAAAATTTAGAAATAAAATATTAACTTGAGAATTGCACATCTTTCACAGGCAGGATGCTGCCAAGGTAATGATATGCCAGGTGCATTCGTAGCTCCCGAGATCTCAGAGAGCTGAGTAAACAAAATTTGAGCTTCGAAAAGTCAGCATGATCAGGGCACTAAGAGTTCGGGTTAGAGGCAACTCCCACTGTGTCTCAGGCACTCAACTTAGGTAGAATATCGAGCATATGTTAGCCAGTTGAAGTTCATCATAACTTTATTTGCAGATTTGAACTTTACACATAGAATTCAAATTCCTAAAATCATTTTATGTGTATTTTAAAAATCTACTTAGAAAAATATTTAAGGCTAATTTTACGTGAAATCTTGTCTATGTCCCCTTCCTATCATACACATTGTCTCTCCTTGACAGTTTTCAAAATGATGGAATTATTGATTTAGAATTAAAGCACAAGTTGCATGAAGATTTTACCTTATTTCAATTTCACTATTCAAAATGAATATTAAAAAATCAGGCATTTATCCGATCCACCATTAATGTGAAACACGTTGATGTGAACGGTCAATGGTGCACTGAATTATTTCTTATCAAATTTCATCAGTTCAAATGTAGATTTTGCTGCTTATCAGCTTATTTTTATAACAAGCTAGCAGCAGTGGCCAGCTAAAATTAACTTTAAAAAGCCATTTGGTATAAAATAATCAATTTCTATCAAGCTTCTCAGCATTTTTAAATTTTGTGTTTAATGAAACTCTTCTGAGCATGTCGAAGCATTCCCTACTCAATTCTCACTCACAGGTATTCAATTATCACTCTGTTAACATATACACCAATAACAGCTTCCTTAGTCTACTTCACCATGCTAGCAATTAGAAGGAAATTACTCCTAAATAACATGGAAAAGGGGAACATTTCTTAATATGTAGTTCTTTAAATTTAGTGAATTATGATAGTACTTAGACTAATATAATTTGTAACAATTTTCCAATTTTTAAAAAATATGTCTTTAAAAAATAGAATGTTGGGCTGGGCGCGGTGGCTCACACCCATAATCCCAGCACGGTGGGAGGCTGAAGTGGGTGGATGGCCTGAGGTCAGTAGTTCGAGACCAGCCTGGCCAACATGGTGAAACGCCGACTCTACTTAAAATACAAAAACTAGCTGGGTGTGCTGATTGTTGCCTGTAATCCCATCTGCTCAGGAGGCTGAGGCAGGAAAATCACTTGAACCCGGGAGGTGGAGGTTTCACTGAGCCAAGATTGTGCCACTGTACTCCAGCCGGGGCAACAGAGCAAGACTGTCTCAGTCACTCAATCACTCAATCAATAAAATGAATGCTTCAGCCAGTCATGACGGCATGCACCTATAGTCCCAGCTACTCAAAAAAAAAAAAAAAAAAAAAAAAAAAAAATCTTTGGCTATTTTGTTTGGTAATGTTACTACACAAGACTTCAATAATATTTATTAATCAATGATTATTAAAAATTTTTAATTATAATACAAGACATCTGTACAGTACATATCAATTGTACACTAGAAATATGGTTCTCAATGGACTTATAGAATAATAAGACAAAAACAAGTATTGGAATAACCATAATACATAATAGAAACTGTTATGAGATTTCAGAGATGAGAGACGTTACTTCTAAGAATGATAAGTATCATAGCCAGTAATAGGAATTGTTCTCCCATCAGTATTTTCAAGTTGCTAACTCATTATCCTTCGTGTAATCTATCTACTAAGTGCTACCAATAAATTGTTCCCCAGATCTACCTTCTCAGCTTGTAAACATAATTGAATATTAAAACACAAACAGAAAAAAAATTAGAAAACAAATGTGAAATGATGCCTCCAAAAGTTTATAGTTTTTATGAACTGAACTGAAAGAATAAAATAGTATTCTGAATGAATAAATAAAAAAGTAAATGTCATTGTTTTAATAAACTTTTGGTAACAGAACTGGGACCCAGAATTACTAGTCAATTTTTATTTGGCTTCGTTCAATTCTTTCCTTTGTTCTTTTTGGCAATTGTTACATTTTATTTTATTTTTTGTAGAAAGAGGATCTAGCTATGTTGATCAGGCTAGTCTTGAAGTCTTGGCCCCGAGGGAATCCTCACACCTTGGCCTCCTAATGTGTTGGGATTATGGGTGTGAATCATCATTTTTGGCAATTGCTTTGGAAGGACACCACTCTGTTCATATACCTGTTCCTGTCTCCTACAAAAATCTCTACTACTCTCCATCTCTCTCTGGTCTTTAATTTCCTTGAGAAACTTGAAGTCATCAAATGTGTAGTTCTACAATTTTTTATACCAACCCTCACCTACAAATATATATGCCTTATATCTTCTGCCATCTACAGTAAAGGGTTTATTTATTCAGTTATTTTAGAGACAGGGTCTCACTCTGTTGCCCACGCTGGAGTGCAGTGGTGCAGTCATAGTACACTAACTTCAGACTTCTAGGTTCAATCAGTCCTCCTGACTCAGCCTCCCAGATAGCTGGGTCCACAGGCATGTGCCACCAATCCTGGTTAATTTTTTTTTTTTTTTTTTTAAGACAGAGCCTTGCTCTGTCATCCTGGCTAATGTTTAAAAAAAACATTTGTAGAGATGGGTCTCACAATGTTGCCAAACTGGTCTTGAACTCCTGGCCTCAAGTGACTCTCTCTCCTCAGCCTCCCAAAGTGTCTTCATTACAGGTGTAAGCCATCATGTCAAGCAAGCTAAGAGGTTAGAGCAAGGCCTTCTCTCTCTCTTCTTTATTTCTTCTCATTTCTTCCTCAACCTTGCTTCACCGTTTCTTGCAGTGGCTTATGTATTTTCAATCTCTCCTCTGCTACTGATGCTCTTTGATAATTACTACCCATCATAGTTTAACATCTCTCATCTTCTAGAAACTACTCCTCTCTTGGTTTTCTTAAATTTTTTTATAATTTTTAATTCTTATGGGTACATAGCAGGTATCAGTACTTATGGGATACATGAGATATTTTGATACAGGCCATGTATAATAATCACATCAGAGTAAATGGGGTATCCATCACTTTAAGCATTCATTATTTCTTTGTGTTATGAACATTTCAATTGTACTCTCACGATTATTCTAAAATGCACAGCAAATTATTGCTAACTGTAGTCACCCTTTCCTGCTATCAAACCCTAGATCTTATTCATTCTATCTAAATATATTTTTGTATCCACTAACCATCCCCACCTCCTGCTCCATTCCCCAATACCTTTCCCAGTTTCTGACAACCATTCTTCTACTCACTTATCTTCAGGAGTTCAATTGTTTTAATTTTTAGCTCCCACAAGTGAGTGAGAAATGCCAAGTTTGGTCTCTGTGCCTGGCTTATTTAACATAACATAATGTTCTCCAGTTCCATCCATGTTGTTGCAAATGATAGGATCTTATTATTTTTATGGCTGAATTGTACTCCATTGTGTTATATGTCCTATGTCTTCTTTATTCATTTATTTGTTGATGGACACTTTTAAATCTTGGCTCTTTTGAATAGAGCTGCAGTAAACATGAGAGTGCAGATATCTCTTCAATATATTGATTTGCTTTTTTTTGGGTATGTGCCTAGCAGTGGGATTGCTGGATCATATTGTAATTCTACTCTCAGGGATTTTTTTTTTTTTTCTGAGGAAACTCTAAACTGTTCTCCTTAGTGGTTGTACTAATTTACATTCCCACCAAGAGTGTATGAGACTTTCTCCACATCCTCATCGGCATTTGTTATTGCCTGTCTTTTGGATAAAAGCCATTTTTACTGAGGAGAACATTATATCTCACTGTAGTCTTGATTTGCATTTCTCTGGTGATCAGTGATATTGAGCAACTTTTCATATACCTGTTTGCCATTTGTATGTCTTCTCTTGAGAAATGTCTATTCAGATCTTTTGCCCATTGTAAATTGGGTTACTAGATTTTTTCCTATTGAATTGTTTGAACTCCACATATATTCTGTTATGAATCCCTTGTCAGATAGGTAGTTAGCAAATATTTTCTCCCATTCTGTGGCTTGTCTTTTTGTTGAGTGTTTCTTTGCAGCAGAGAAGCTTTTTAACTTTATGTGATCCCATTTGTCTGCTTTTGCTTTGGTTGCCTGTGCTTTTGGGGTTTTGCTTAAGAAATCTTTGCCCAGACCTATGTCCTGGAGAGTTTCCCCAAAGTTTTGGTTGTTTTATAGTTTGAGATCTTAGATTCCAGTCTTTAATCCATTTTGATTTTAGTTTTGCATTTGGTGAGATATATTGGTCTAGTTTTATTCTTCTGCATATGGATATCCAGTTTTCCTGGCACAATTTATTGAAGAGACTGTCCTTTCTCCAATGTATATTCTTGTCACCTTTGTCAAAAATGAGTTCCCTATAGGCATGTGGATTTGTTTCTGCATTTTCTATTCTGTTCCATTGGTCTATGTGTGTTTTCATGCCAGTACCATACTGTCTTGGTTACTTTAGCTCTGTAGTGTAATTTAAAGACAAGTAATATGATTCTTCCAGTTTTGTTCTTTTTGCTCAGGATGGCTTTGGCTATTCTGTATCTTTTGTGGTTCCATATAAATTTTAGGATAATTTTTATGTCCCTGTGAAGAATGCCATTGATATTTTTGCAGAGACTTCTTTGAAACCATAGATTGCTTTGGGTAATGTGGACATGTAAACAATATTGATTCTTTCAATCCATAAGCATGAACTATCATTCCATTTTTTGGTGTCTTTTTCAATTTCTTGCATCAATATTTTGTAGTTTCTTTGTGTAGATCTTTTGCTTCTGTAATTAATTCCTAAGTATTTTATCTGTAGCTACTGTAAATGGGATTACTTTCTTGATTTGCTGTTGGTATATAGAAATGCTACTGATTTTTATATGTTGATTTTGTATCCTGCAACTTTGCTGAATTTGTTTATCAGTTCTGATAGTTTTCTTGTGGAGTCTTTAGGGTTTTCTAAACATAAGATCATATCATCGCAAACAAGGATAATTTGACTTCTTTTAAATTTGGATGCCTTTTCTTTCTCTGTCTGATTGCTATTGCTAGGGCTTTCCGTGCTATGTTGAACAACAGTGGTGAAAGTGGGTAATCTTGCCATGTTCCAGAATCTTAGGAAAAAAGCTTTCAGTTTTTCCCCATTCAGTATGGTGCTAGCTATGGGTCAGTCATATATGGCCCAGTGTGTCTCGAGAAATGTCATCTGGAGCCCAGGGCCTGGAATAAGGGCCTCAGAACTCTGCCTGGTGTTCTACTGTGGCTGAGCTGGTATCCAAGTCTCAAGACAAAGTTCTCACTACTTTTCCCTCTCCTTCCTTCCAGCAGAAGGAGTCTCTGCCCATGGCCACCACTGCCCAGACCCATGGTTACTGCAACCTGGCTACCACTGATATTTGTTCAAGGCCCAAGGGCCTTTAATAAGCAGGTGGTGAGTCCCTCCAGGTCTGGGTCTCTGTCTTCCAGGTAGTGAGTCCACTTCTGGCCCAGGATGGATCCAGAAATGTCCTCCAGGAGCTAAGGTCTGAAACTGACACTTCAGATGCTTTATTTTACTATGGCTGAGCTTAATACCTAAGTTGTAAGACAAAATCCTTTTTACTTCTCTCTCTCCTTTCCTAAAATAGAAAAGGAAGCTTCCTTTCCCTGTGGCCACTGTAGCTGGGAATGTGCTGTTCACACCTGAAGCTGGCATGATACTGGATCTTGCCCAAGGCCCATGACAACTGCTGCCTGGCTGCTGTTGATGTTTATTCAAGGCTCAAAGCCTCTTTAATCAGTAGATGATGAATCCTGACCGGATTGGGTTCTTTCCTTCAGGGCAGTGGATTCTCTCCTGACCCAGGATAGGTCTAGAGATGTCATCCAGGAGCAATGTCCTGGAATGGGGGCCTCAGGACTCTGCTTGGTGCTTCATTTTACTGTGGCTGAGCTGGTATCCAGGTTGCAAGGCAAAGTCCCCTTTCCTGTTTCCTCGTCTCTTGGAGCTGTGAGCAGTGACGCCTGTGGTTAGGCGAGGTGTGATACAAGCACTTACTTGGCTGTCCCAGCTGGTGTCTCAGTAGGTCACATATACCCCAAGTCCACTGGCTCCAAGTCCAGCACAGCACTAGGACTTGCCTGGGAATTGCAGTCTTTGTGACCTAGACTGCCTATCAAGTTTTTTAGAATCCCAGAGTACTTTAGCCCATGATGGTGGGGCTAGCCAGAACTCAAGTTCCAACATGCTGAGATGGATGATTCCCCAGGCTAGGCTGGTCTAAATGCTCCCCCACTGTGTGCTGCCTAACGTTCACCCTGTGTTGGTTTCTGCTGTGACAGGGCAGCACTGAGTTCCAATGCAAATTTCCCCAGTCACTGTGCTCTCCCTTCCCTGGCGCACAGATTCTCTCTCTGCACCAAGCTCTGCTGCTGGCGATAGGCAAGGAGGGTGTTGGCCATTCAAGACTGTTTTTTCTAGTTCTTCAGTGCCTCATTCCTTGATATGCTGTTAAAACCAGGTACTCTGATCATTCACCTGATTTTTGGTCTTATGAAGGTTTTTTGTGTGTGTATGTGTGTGTGTGTAGCTAGTTATTCAGTTTGATGTTCCTGCCTGGGAGACAATCAGCTGGGGGTTCTCTTCAGCCACATTGCTCCCGGCCACCTTTCTGCTGATACCTTGTTATCCGGATACTACATCGCTGACTAGTTTTGTTATTGTTTCTTTTTCCTCAGCCAGAGCCTAAAATGTTAGTGTTGCTTCCTAGGCTCTTTTCTTGGTGTACCATGTACACAGCTCCCTAGGTAATCTTTTCAGTTCAAATTTTAACTACAAAAATAATTATGTTCTTACCTTCAAAATCGTTCTCTCCCCAAATTTAAGGTCCACTGAGGAAACTCCTCCCTTGCTTGCAAACTGATCTTTCCCTTTATTATTGACCACATTGAGGCACTCTCACCCACTGGGCTAACCAGCTAGGAATTATAAAAATCTTATGTCTTATTTACCCTCTATTAATTAGCCTGTCCTCTCAACATCAGTTTGACATGATTTCTCAGTGCTATGACTTTCTCTCTATCTCTTCCAAGGACTACTTTGGATTTTCTAATTTTTTAATCTTCTCCACTCTTTTTTTTTTCCTCTGCCAACTCCTTCATACTGCAACCATCATCTGTCAGTTTCTTAAAACCACTTAGTGGTTCTTGTATTAGTTTTCCAGGATATTTTGCCATAGCAAAGTACCACAGAGTGATGGCTTAAATAACAGGCATTTATTTTGTCACAATTCTAGAGGCCTGAAGTTCAACATTGAGCTGTCAGCAGGGTTGGTTCCTTTATAAATAAAGCCCTGAACTTGCTGGGACAGAGCACCTGGGAAAAGGGGTGGCTGTGGGTCCTGCTTCAGCAGACTTAAACATCCCTGCCAAGCAGCTCTGAAGGGAGCAAGGGATCTCCCAGCACAGCGCTTGAACTCTGATAAGGGACAGACTGCTTCCTCAAGTGGCTCCCTGACCCCCATGTATTCTGACTGGGAGATACCTCATATAGAAGAGCTCCAGCTGACATCTGGCGGGTACCCTTCTGGGACAAAGCTACCAGAGGAATGAATAGGCAGCAATCCTTGCTGTTTTGCAGCCCTTCGTGGGTGATTCCCAAGCAAGCAGGGTCTGGAGTGGACCTCTAGCAAATTCCAGCAGACCTGCAGCAGAGGGGTATGAAAACTACAAACCACTGCTCAACGAAATAAGAGAGGACACAAAGGAGAAACATTTCATGCTCATAGATAGAAAGAATCAATATCATGGAAATAGCAATACTGCCCGAAGTAATTTATAGATTCCATGCTATCCCCATGAAGTTACCATTGACTTTCTTCACAGAGTTGGAAAAAAACACCTTAAACTTCATAAGGAACAAAAAGAGAGCCGGCATAGCCAAGACGATTCTAAGCAAAAACAAAAACAAACAAAAAAAAAACACACACACACAAAAAAAAAACAATGCTGGAGGCATTATGCTACCTGACTTTAAACTATACTACAAGGCTACATTAATTAAAACAGCATGATACTCGTACCAAAAAAGAGATACAGACCAATGGAACAAAACAGAGACCTCAGAAATAATGCCATACATCTACAACCATCTGATATTTGACAAAACTGTCAAAAACAAGCAATGGAGAAAGGATTCTCTATTTAACAAATGGTGCTGGAACAACTGGCTAGCCATATGTAGAAAGCTGAAACTGGACCCCTTCCTGACATCTTACACTAAAATTAACTCCAGATGGAATAAACACTTCAACATAAGACCTAACATCATAAAAGCCCTAGAAGAAAACCTAGACAATACCATTTAGAACATAGGCATGGATAAGGACTTCATGACTAAAAAACACCAGAAGCAATGGCAAAAAAAGCCAAAATAGACAAATGGGATCTAATTAAACTTAAGAGCTTCTGCACAGCAAAAGAAACAATCATTAGAGTGAAACAGCAACCAACAGAATGGGAAAACATTTTTGCAATCTACCCATATGACAAAAGGCTAATATCCAGGATCTGCAAAGAACTAAAACAAATTTATAAGAAAAAGACGACCCCATCAAAAAGTAGGCAAAGGATATGAACAGACACTTTTCGAAAGAAGACATTCATGCAGCCAACAAACATGAAAAAATGCTCATCATCACTGGTCATTAGAGAAATGTAAATCAAAACCATATTGAGATACCATCTCATGCCAGTTAGAATGGCGATTATTAAAAAATCAGGAGACAACAGATGCTGGAGAGGATGTGGAGAAATAGGAACACTTTTACACTGTTGGTGGGAGTGTAAATTAGTTCAACCACTGTGGAAGACTGTGGCAATTCCTCAAGGATCTAGAACTAGAAATACCATTTGACTCAGCAATCCCATTACTGAGTATACACCCAAAGAATTATAAATCATTCTATTATAAAGACACATACACATGTATGTTTATTGTGGCACTGTTTATAATAGCAAAGACTTAGAACCAACCCAAATGCCCATCAGTGATAGACTGGATAAAGAAAATGTGGCACATATATGCCATGGAATATTACGCAGCCATTAAAAAGGATGAGTTCATGTCCTTTGCGGGGACATGGATGAAGCTGAAAACCATCATTCTCTGCTGCTTGAGCCATATAATCCAGCAGATTAAATGGTTCTTGAAGTGTCAATGGCACATAGGCATGGCATGTGAATTTCAACACAGAACCTTAGGATTTTGAAGAAAAGCCCTGTCATCTTCCGTAGAAAATTACTTTTTTTTTTTTTTTTTTTTTAAATTTTTGGTAACACAGCTCTTGGCTTGCTCTTGGGTCATAGTAAAGACTGAATGCTAAATCATGGGCCACAAAGTTACCATGGGACCTGAGCTGCTCATTACGATGAGCATTGCTTCTGATGCAGCCAGTTTGATAGAATGGCGGAATGGCCCTTTGAAGACTCAGCTACAGCACCATCTATGTGGCAACATCTTGCAAGGGTGAGGCAAAGTTCTCCATAAAACTATATATGTCTGAATTGCCTTCCAGTGGGGGTTATCTGACCTGCCAAGCCATAAAGTTGGGTGTGCATAGCATCACTTCATCATCAAATGGAAGTGATATGCATTTTGACAGGCCTGAGCAGGCCCTGAAGGCACAAGTAAGTTACACGAGGAAGTGGCTCAATTGTTCCTGGTCTCTACTTCAGCTACACGGGTGTCGCTTTCTCAGCCTGCACCTACGGCCTCATAGGGAGTTCCCCAGGATCAGCTGAGGGAGGAAGGGGACATTCAGGTCTGTTTTACAGATGGTTCTGCATGATATACAGGCAGCACCTGAAAGTGGACAGCTGCCGCACTACAGCCCCTTTCTGGGACATCCCTGAAGGACCGTGGTGAAGAGAAATCCTCTCAGTGCGAAATACTTTGAAAAGTGCACCCAGTTTTTCACTCTGCTTGGAAGGAGAAATAGCCAGCAATGGGATTATGTACCAATTCATGGCCTGTGGTAAATGGGTTAGCCGAATGCTCAGGGACCTAGAGGGAACATGTTTAGAAAATTGGTGACAAGAAAATCTTGCCAAGAGGCATCAAAGTGTGAAAATATTTATGTCACATGTGAATTCTCACCAAAGGGTGACATCAGCAGAGGAGAGTTATAATAATCAGGTAAATGGGATGTCCTCTTCTGTGGATACCAGTTAGCCTTTCCCCCCATCCGTGCTCAATGGTCTTATGAACAAAGTGGCCATGGTGGCAGGGATGGAGATTATTCATCAGCTTACTAACATGAACTTTCGTCCACCAAGGCTGACCTGATTGTGGCCATTGCTGAGTGCCTAATCTGTTAGCAGCAGAGACCAACAGAGTCCACCATTCTCTGCCGGGGATCAGCCAGCTACCTGGTGGTAGGTTGATTACATTGGAACACTTCTGCCATGGAGGGAACCTCATTTGGTTCTTACTGAGATAGACAGTCTAAATACGAATTTGCCTTTTCTGCATTCAATGAGTCTGCCAAAACTACCATCCACAGATTTCTAGAATGCCTTATCCAGCATTATGGTATTAAACACAGCATGCTTCTGATGCAGCCGGTTTGACAGAATGGTGAAATGGCCTTTTGAGGGCTCAGCTACAGCACCAGCTATGCAGCAATACCTTGCAAAGCTGAGGCAAAGTTCTCCGTAAAATTGTATATGCCTGAATTATCTTCCAGTATATTGTGCTGCTTTTCCCATAGCTAGGATGTTGTTCTTACTGAAATAGACAGTCTAGATATGAATTTGTCTTCTCTGCATACAATGAATCTGCAAAAACTATCATCCATAGATTTCCAGAATGCCTTATCCAGCATCATGGTATTAGACACAGCATTGCTTCTGATGCAGCTGGTTTGTTAGAATGGTGGAATGGCCTTTCGAAGACTCAGCCACAGCACCAGCTATGCAGCAATTCCTTGCAAGGGTGAGGCAAAGTTCTCCATAAAACTGTACATGTCTGAATTATCTTCCAGTGTATTGTGCTGCTTCTCCCAAAACCAGGATTTATGGGTCCAGGAATCAAGGAATGGAAATGGGAGTGGAACCACTCACTATTACTCCTAGTGACCCCACTAGCAAAATTTTTGCTTCTCGTTCCTACCACCTTATGCTTTGCTAACCTAGAGGTCTTAGTTCCAAAGGGAGGAATGCTTCCATTAGGAGACACAACATGCTTCCATTGAACTGGAAGCTGAGACTACTACCCAGCAACTTTGGACTCCTCATGTCTCTGAATCAACAGGAAAATAAGGGATTTACTGTGCTGGTAGGAGTGATTGATCCTGACCACCAATTGGAGATTGAACTGCTACTCCACAATGGAGGTAAGGAAGTTTAGGTCTGGAATACAGGAGAACCCTGAGAGTGATTAAGATCAATGGAAAATGACGACAACTCAATCTAGACAGGATTGCTAATGTCGTTAAAGAATAAAGGTTTGGTCACCTACCAGATAAAGAAACATACCCAGCTGAGGTGTTTGCCGAAGGAGAAGATAGTTATAAATGGCAGCTATGATTATGTGACCAGTTATGGAAATTAGGACTATATCCTCCTTATCTTGTTCTGAATGTGTGTGTGTGTGTGTGTGTGTGTGTGTTGATTGATAGATTTACCATGAGGAATTGGCTCATGCAAGTATGGAAGCTGAGAAGTTGACGATCTGCTGCCAGCAAGCTATATATGTCTCCTTGTTTCCTTTCCTTTCCTGTTGCTTAGCATATATTGACTTTATATCACAGTATTTATTTATTTATTTTGAGACGGAGTTTCACTCTTGTTACCCAGGCTGGAGTGCAATGGTGCCATCTCGGCTCACTTTAGCCTCCATCTCCTGGGTTCAAGTGATTCTCCTGCCTCAGCCTCCCGAGTAACTGGGATTACAGACATGTATCACCACATTCAGCTAATTTTGTGTTTTTAGTAGAGATGGAGTTTCACCATGTTGGCCAGGCTGGTCTCGAACTCCTGACCTCAAGTGATCTGCCCACCTCAGCCTCCCAAATTGCTGGGATTACAGTGTGAGCCACTGTGCCCAGCTATATCATAGTATTTAAGTACTGTTAATTTTACATCTTAGTATTTAAGTTATAGGATATCAAAGATAAGAGTAAACACCCCTCAAGGACTTTGCCTCCTCTTCTGGGGAAGGGATTAGTGCATTTGTGCATTTACAGTTCTATGCAGGGTAGTTTTATCATGTTAGATGGAATTATGAATTTGTTATTTTCTTTATTTGCAGATAAAATATGTTTAAGAAGATGCATATAAGTGCCAAACTGGCAAGGAGTAGACTTGTGATGGTTACACTTATGTGTCAACTTGACTGGGCCAATGGGCACCCAGAAAATTATAATTTCTGGGTGTGTCTGTGATGGTGTTTCTAGATGAAATTAACATTTGAATTAGTAGACTGAGGAAAGCAGATTGCCCTTCCCAATGTGGTTGGGCTTCATCCGAATCTGCTGAAAGGCCTGAGTAGAATAAAAGGCTCAGTAAGAAAGAATTCTTTCTCTCTGACTGTCTCTGAAGGGGACATTGGTCTATGTCTGCTTTTGGACTTAGACTCAGACTGAAACTTATGCCATCAGCTTTCTTGGCCCTCAGGCCTTTAAAGTCAGACAAGAACTTACATCATCTGCTCACCTGGTTCTCAGGCCTTCAGACTCGACCTGGAACTACACCATCAGCTCTCCAGAGTCTCCAGCTTGCTGACTGCAGAGTTTGGACTTCTCAGCCTTCATAATTATGGGGGCCAATTCCTTATGGTAAATTTATCTATCTGTCTGTCTGTGTATCTATCCACTTACCTATCTATTTACTGTCTATCAATCAATCACATACCTACCTCCCTATCTCCTATTGGTTCTATATCTCTAGAGGACTCAAACTAATACAGATTTGAAAGGGGAAAAAAAGGATCTTAGTGTATCCAGATTTTCCAAAACATGATTCTTTATATTGATAGAAATTGTGTGATTTTTTTTGACATAAGATGCAGAGGAATAATAGTATTGCGATGTTTTTTAAAAACTGCAAACAGACCAATTTCTGTTTCCTACAGGAACTACTTTGTAGATCATTTTAGAACAGCCTGAGTGAGCTATTGCAGGTGTCAAAATCAAATATATTTTCTTTAACCAGGGGGACCTTTTCTTCCATCCTACTACATTACTACACTCTGCATAAAGTCACCTTTCACGGAAACGAAGGTCTCTGCAAAATGTTTCGAGGGAAAAGATAAGACGCGTATGTTCATATTGGATATACATCTTCTACCTACATTTCTGTATAGGTCAAAGAAAAAAGTAAAGTACTTTAAATACAGATTTTGCCATTATGGACAGAAAATGATGAATGCAGAAACTGAGGACCCAAAGCTGTCAGAAAAATCTGACTTAGCCTCATTAGATATTTAAGAAATAAAACATAAATAGATCACAGAAGAAAGGCTCTCATCTCTGAGGGACTGCTGGGCACAGATTTTGTGCATCTTCTCTATTAACTGGGTCATCACTGATTAAAGAATTCTTCCAGGGCACTTGACATGCTCATTCAGTATTAAACTGAACTCGATTGGACGGAATTCACGGGGCTCCAGCAGAGGGCGTGATTCACAAATGCTGGAGCCGGGAATGCTTTAGCAGTGTAGTCTAAAAAAGCAAAGATGGACTTGGAATTTCCAGCCAATTTCAACCTTTTCCTTTTGCAGCGTGCTATATTCAGGTAATCAGTAATTCAAGCTAATATGAAAGGACAATGAGAAGCAAGCAGTAAGCTGAATTTTTGGAGAGATATTAATTATTGAATAAAATATTTAAAAATATTTACTGGAATGGGGTTTTAAAAATAAACTGCATTTTCCTTTAAAATGCATGGAATGTGTCTTCTTTTATCAACATTAGTTGCTTTATTGATATCGAGTCAAGAAGCTGAGGGAAGAAAAAAGAAACCACCTTTTTTTTTAAAAAAAATGCCAAGTTAACAGCATTATCTTAGGGAAGAAAAGTGATTGTAGTGAGGAAGTACCTACAGCTCGATAAGAGTTTTTAATAATAAATTCTAAACATCAGTAAATAAAACACCAATGAATGATAATGAATTTTGCTCCTTAGGCAAGTGTCTTATAATATATATATTTTGGACTTAAAAAAGTCCAGATGTCAAAAATATTCAGGGACTATGGGGAAACTGATTGAGACGTTTAGGAATCAACCCCCATCATCAAGAAAGTTTGGTCCCTTCTGATCTCAGAACAGCTTCCATATAAATGTTCTACTGTGCATGGGTGTCAGGGGTCTTCATGTCCAAGATAGGCTGAACTTCATGATGACTGGAATAAAACACTTTCCATAAGCTCTTCCTCTCTCCCATCACCTGTCTCAAGACCCCAACATATATTTGGCCTTCAGCCCTGACTCTCTGCATAGGAAGGAAACGAAAAACATTCAGCTCATATTGAGAGATAATGCTTAACATATTAAAGGCAAAGTGATACTTTTAATGGTGATTTTCGATAATATTATTGATGGTAGTAATGATGATGAAGGACAACACTAGCAAATAGAAAAAAAGAACAGAAGAAAGCATAAAAATATCCAATAGAATGCTCAATAAACTAGTCATGTTTCAACTGAGACCCTAGACCTCAACGAAAACAGAATAGTTTCAATCTCAATTACATCTATCAATGTATCTAGGTCCTGGGAATTTTTTTTCTTCCCTGGGAGCAGACACACTTTCAAATTCCACTTTATGAGAGTACTAAACAATTGCAGAGGCAGCAGCTCTGAGCATTCCTTTGAAGTATGTACTAAAGAGGCATTTCAAACACTAAGAGCATGCTGTACCATCATTAAAAGCCAACATTAAAATTCAGAAATCAAAAGCATGTTTACACCAGGCAAAACCATTTTTTTCTTACACACTAAAAGAACATCAAGCTATCCAAAATGATTTAGTGAAAAAGGTCTATTTTTCTGTTTACCCACCAACTATGAAGGCACTGGGCCAATGTTATTCTAGTTATCTCTGCATTTTTAGCATTCTCTTTGCATAAATTTTGTAAAAGGGGAAACTTCTCATATACAATATCATATTCGGTATAAAAAATAAAATATTTGAGGAAACCAAAATTATATTTAAAACATACTAAGGGCCAGACGCGGTGGCTCACGTCTGTACTCCTAGCACTTTGGGAGGCTGAGGCAGGCAGATCAGAAGGTCAGGAGTTCGAGACCAGCCTGGCCAACATGGTGAAACCTCGTCTCTACTAGAAATACAAAAATTAGCTGGGTATGGTGGTGCACGCCTGTAATCCCAGCTACTCAGGAGGCTGAGGAAGAAGAATTGCTTGAACCCAGGAGGTAAAGCTTGCAGTGAGCCGAGATCATGCCACTGCACTCCAGCCTGGGCAATGGAGCAAGACTTTGTTTCAAAAAAGCAAAAGCAAAAACAAAAAAACATAGTAGAAAGAAAATAGTGGTTTTACTCTTCAAGACAGAACAGAATATGAAGTGTACTGATTTCTAATTCCAAACTTAATTCCATTTTTTCCCTATAGGCTTAATTGCCATTAGATTTCTCTATCCTACTTTTCCTTACTTTATAATGAATTCTTGCAAATGACGTGCTGTGGTGGCTGTGGAAATGCCCTGCTCAGATCTTCATGAAAATCTTCTGTGGAAGGGTAGTTGACCAACAATTTCTAGCTGCTTCCCTCCTAGAGCACTGAGGACACACAACCCATAAGCTACTCTCACACAACGGCCGAGCACAGCAGCACAGAGCCAGTCCATGCCTGCCCAAAGTGATGCTTCCTCTAATGAAGAAATTTTCTTAGAAGCCCCGTCTTAGTGTGCCCAATATTTTTTCAGAACTGTTCTGCAGTCTGAAGGAGGCCCTCCTTCCCAGTCTTATCTTTTCTTTTCATCCTTCACAGCCATCATGTTTGCATCTCAGTCTGAAGGTTCTTCCTTCAAAGGCAATATAGCAACAAATCCCTGGCATGTCCAATTCTGTGCTGGCGTTTACTCAGAGAACCCGAAATGATACAGAAGGTGGTCTGGGAAAACAGGTGACAAGAAGAGAGTTGTGGGGACTGGATCATTCTCTCTCTAGTTGGCAAATGAGGTATCATACTGGACTTAGCTAGATATCTGCTTTTGAACAGGAATCTTCATAGCACCAATGATGAGAGAGAATTAAGAATATGGGTGATGCTGAGAAAGGCAAGAAGCTTTTTGGTCCGAAGTGTGCCCAGTCTAAGTGCATTGAAAACCTTCTGGAAAGAATCCACTACTCTAGATGCCATGAAGACCATTCGTAATTCATGGGAGGAGATTAAAATATCCATCTTAACAGGAGTTTGGAAGAAGTTGATTCCAACCCTCATGAATGACTTTGAAGGGTTCAAGACTTCAGTGGAGGAAGTCACTGCAGATATGGTGGAAACAGCAAGAAAATGTGAATTAGAAATGGAGCCTGAAGATGTGACCAAATTGCTGCAATCTCATGATAAATCTTCAATGGATTAGGAACTGCTTCTTATGGATGAGCAAAGAAGTGGCTTTTTGAGATGGAATCTACTCCTGGTAAAGATGCTGTCAAAGATGTCAAAATAGGCCGGGCATGGTGGCTCATGCCTTGTACTTCCAGCACTTTGGGAAGCTGAGGCAGGCAGATCACATGAGGCCAGGACTTTAAGACCCACCTGGCCAACCTGGCAAAACCCTGTCTCTACTAAAAATACAAAAATTAGCTGGGCGTGGTGGGGCGCATCTGTAATCCCAGCTACTTCAAGAATTGCTTGAAGACAGGAGGTGGAGAGTGCAGTGAGCTAAGATCTGGCCACTGCTCTCCTGTGTCAGAGTGAGACTGTCTCAAAAAAAAAAAAAAAAAAAAAGTCAAAATAATAGCTAAGGATTTAGAATATTACATAAACTTAGTTGATAAAGCACTGGAAGGGTTTAGGGAGATTAACTCAAATTTTAAAAAGAAGTTCTATTATGATTAAACTGCTATCAAATAACATTGCAGGTTATAGAGAAATCTTTCATGAAATGAAGAGTCAATCTATGTAACATGCTTGGGTGTTGACCTATTTTCTGAAACTGCCACAGTTACTCCAGCCTCCAGCAAGCAAGATCAACAGCCATCATCATCAATAAAAAGATATTTTAAAATAAGGTTCTTTGTCTATTATTGAATTGTTAGGAATTTTTGAAAATAGATTTTCTTCACACAATTTCTTTGTCAGATAAATATAAATATTTGCTCCCAGTCTGTGGGTTAAATGCTAAGTTTCTTAATAATGTCTTAATGTCTTTTGAGAAGCAGAAGTTTTAAACTTTTTTTTTTTTCTTTTTTTTTTTTTGAGACAGATTCTTACTCTGTTGCCTAGTCTAGAGTGCAACGGCACTATCTCAACTCACTGCAGACTCCGCTTCCCAGGTTCAAGCAATTTTCTGGCCTCAGCCTCCCCCCAAGTAGCTGGGATTACAGGTGTGTATCACCAAGCCTGCCTAATTTTTGTATTTTTTGTAGAAATGGGGTTGCACCATGTTGGCCAGGCTGGTCTCAAATTCCTGACCTCAAGTGATCTACCTACTTCAGCCTCCCAAAGTGCTGGAATTACAGGTGTGAGCCACCTAGCCTGACCTTGTAACTAGTTTATAACTTTTTAGATACCATGTTTTCAAATAATTTTATGGCTAGTGATTTCTGGTGCTTTCCTAACAAATTTATGTTCACCTCCAAAGTCATAAAGACATTTACTTAGGTTTTCTTGTAGACACTTTATAATTTGATTGTCTATGATGAGACCTGTAATTCATGTTGGAATAATTTTTGTGTATGACATGAGATGGGAATGGGGTTTGTTCTCCCAATACGGATGTTTAGTTATTTCCCCATTATGTTTTTTAAAAAAATTTTGTGTTGATGCCGGGCATGGTGGCTCAGGCCTGTAATCCCAGCACTCTGGAAGGCCGAGGCGGGCGGATCACGAGGTCAACAGATCGAGACCATCCTGGTCAACAGGGTGAAACCCCGTCTCTACTAAAAATACAAAAATCAGCTGGGCATGGTGGCACCCACCTGTAGTCCCAGCTACTCAGGAGGCTGAGGCAGGAAAATTGCTTGAACACAGGAGGCAGAGGTTGCGGTGAACCGAGATCGCACCATTGCACTCTAGCCTGGGTAACAAGAGCGAAACTCCGTCTCAAAAAAAGAGACAATTTTGTGTTGAATTGTCTTGAAGTATTCATTGAAAAAAAGCATTTGGCCATATATGTGTGAGACTATTTCTGGATCCTCTTTTGCTCCACTTTGATCTGCTTTAATTCTTCCCCAGTACAGTACTATCTTGATTACTGTGGGTTTATATTCAATCTTGAAGTTACGTAATGTAAGTTCTACAAGTGCAACTGCACCCGACCAATGTGGTTCAGCTTTTATGTAACAAAGTTGTGAGTCGTTCTTCAATTACCATGGCCCCCAGGTTGAAGGTCACATAACCAGAGAATGCACAGAGGAAACAAGCATGCAACCACAGGTGGAACCTAAATGCTCAGACCAAGAATGGCACTGAATTAAGAAGCAGATGGTCCATGGCCGGATCCAGGATCCAATCAGATTGAGTCCTGGTATCACCCCACAGCAGGATCCAGTGAGATCATGCCTCTGGTATCCCCTCATTGCAAGGTCCAATCAGATCATGGCCTCATTACTCTGTGCATATAAAACCCACCCCACCCCCCAGCTCAGGGAGACAGATTTGAGCATTTCCTCCTTTCTTCTTGTCACTTGACTTGAAAGAAAGCTTTTCTTTTCTCAAAAGCTGGGGCCATTGCATTGGCCTTTGTGGGGAATGCTCCCGTGTGAGGCCCCCCGAAAATGGGCCCCACAATACGGAGGGCTCGAGCCCAGATACAGTGTCTCCAGTTGAGGGAGTCGAGCTATCGGAAAGCAGGAACAGAGAAAGACTTATGTTAAAGTTAAACTTGTGGGCAATTGCCAGATGGCCATGCAGTCATGAGATGCATTGTGTACGATAATTGAGTTTTCTACTAAGACATGTTTTACGAATGTAATAATTGAGTTTTCTACTAAGTCATGTTTTACGACTTTGCTGATTTTCTCTAGAAGATAAATGACTTACCCTTAGATGAGACAGTGTGACCACCTGTTCTGGTTAATTAAATGACTTGCCCCTAGATGAGATACTGTGACTACCTGTTCCGGTTAATTGTGTATCTGACCTTTCCATTGTTCTTACCCTATGATGTTGATTTTTCTACTTTAAAACTTTCTGTACCCCTTTGTCTCACGTAGACACATACCTAAAAAAGATATATATACTGACCCTGAGCACGAATAAAGCTGTTGGTAAAGCATATGCTTTTCAACCCTCCAGACCCCATCTGTCAATCATTCTTTGTCTTCCGCGCACCCCCCTATCCAAGTTGGAACCCTCTTGCAGGTCGAGAGCTCCTGGCAGACGTGCTCCCGATAGGCCTCCACGTGCATCAGACAGTGAGCCCACTGCGTGCTCAGCAACACAACTTTTTTTTTTTTTCATTTTCACCATCCTTTTGGCTATTGTATGTTCACTGAATTTCCATATATATTTGAGAATCAAGTAGTCAATTTTTACTTTTAATAACCTGCTGTGATTTGGAATGAAATTGCATTGCATTTACAGCTAAATTTGGAGAGAACTGACAATGTTATAATATTGTCTTTCAATCCACAGGCATTCTATGTATTTCCATTTATTTAGGCTTTGTTTCTCTCAGTAATGTTTTAGCGGTCATTACAGAATTCTTACACACCTTTTGTTACATTTACCCCTAAGTGCTTCACGTTTTGGATGCTATCTTAAAGGGCTTTAAAGTCATTTTTGTATCTTCAAATGCTACATAACTTGTGTGTGTTTGCATGCGTGTATGTGTGCATGTATGCAGAATCTCCATGGCTTGGAATTGGATAGGTTATATCTCAGAACTGCATCATTGGTCTCTGCATGGCAGATATATTGCATATCTACCTGTGTATATTTTCAGCAATATAATAAGCACGCTCTAAACTTCTTCCCCAAACAAAAGATTTCCTGAGAGTAACTCATAGCTAATCTTCTGGTCCTTTCCCCTCTAATTCTTATCTCCTCTTTTCCCCAAAGTCAAATGCTGACTCAATCTCTAAATTAATTGCCTACTTCTCCTGAGTTTGAAATTTTAGTGATATTTCCAGGTTTTTTTTGATTACAATATTTTTGTGCAATTGAAAAAAAAAGTGTCTTCAGTGCCACACCATGGAAAGGGAGGCAAACACAAGACTGGGCCAAATATCCACAGTCTTTTGGGGTGGATGACAGGTTAGCCCACTGGATTTTCTTAGACAGATGTCAATAAGAACAAAGGCATCACCTGGGGAGAGGATACACTGGAGAGTCCCAAGAAGTACATCCCTGGATCAAAAATTATCTTCATCGGCATTAAGAAGGAAGAAAATACAGGTTTGATAGCTTATCTCAGAAAAGCTACTAATGAGTAATAATTGGCCACTGCCTTTTTATTACAAAGCAAAATTGTCTAAAGACTTTTTTTATGTGTACCACGATTTAATAGATCTCATACATCAGAATTCTGATCAGGAATGACTGACATAATATTTTTCTTGGGCAGTCCTGACTTAACTAAGACTGGCTTGTGGTTAAATAAATGTTTGTTTTTTTGAATGTGCAGTAAATGCTATCACTGTTTTCTTCCTCTAAAGGTATGAATTGATTTTATTAGTAATGTTCAGCTTTCCACAAAGATGGTGCATGCCATCTTAAAACCTATTAAAGATTTGTTTTATATTTAGATGAATATAACTGGCTATGTGACTATATTTAAATGCTGGGGAAATCCCCCATTTCAGAACCAAGCAAGACTGGTCTGTGTTTTGTGTTATTTGCTTCTTAAAGGCAAATACTGGAGATAAGGTAGCAATATCTACTTTATATTTTTGGTCTTAACTATGCCAAACTAATCAGAATTTCCTGTATCTAACATGATTCCTTAGCCAGGCGCGGTAGCTCATGCCTGTAATCCTAGCACTTTGGGAGGCCGAGGTGGGTAGATCACTTGATGTCAGGAGATCAAGACCAGCCTGGCCAATATGGTAAAAACCCCATTTCTACTAAAAATATAAAAATTAGCCTGGCATGTTGTCAGGCGCCTGTAATCCCAGCAACTCAGCAGGCTGAGTCAGGAGAATCGCTTGAACCCAGGAGGTGGAGGTTTCGGTGAACCAAGATCGTGTGCCACTGCCTTCCAGCCTGGGCAACAGAGCCAGACTCTGGGGGGAAAAGAAAAAAAAAAAAAAAAAAAAAAAAAGGTTCCTTGTATTTATTGAAAGGCATTTTAATGTGGTGTATGTGTAATATCGAATAAAGAATATTGAACACTTAAAAAGGAAAGACATCATCTGAAGTGCGAAGCATACATAGTTTCTGAATAAGGTGTCAGCCCTTATTACTTAGGAAAAGTCCCCAGGGAGAGGAATGTTCTTGCTGTGATGATTAATGCATCTGAAAGACACAGATCCGGACCCTGCGGCTGAAGATCCTGGCAAAGGCAGCGGCCGAGGGGGTCCCGGGGCATGAGGCCCGGAACCAGCTACGCATGTACCTGCCCATGGCGGTGGCGGCGGCACAGCCTCTGCTCCTGTACTGGCTCACCTTCCACCTGGAGCGGCGAGCGCGCCCGCTGAGCCTCCGGCTGCTGCTGGTGCTGGGGGCCACTGTGGCCGCAGGACTCATCTCCCGCCTGCGGGCCCCAGGGTCCACCCTGCTTGGGCACAGGAGATGCCCCCATCCCAAGTCCCGCCGGGCCCCGCCCCCAACCCAAGGGGCTGCGAGATCTCCAGGGGCGCAGGCCACCGCTCCAGGGCGTGGCCGCTGTTACTGAAACAATAAACCCTGGTGGTCAAAAAACAAAACAAAAAAGACAGATTGAACAACGCCTGAAGGACAGCAGAACTTCTAAGTTGAATTGATGCTTCAGGGACGTATAATGATAAATTGAGGGCAGCTGACAAATCCGTAAAGTTAGGTGTGATAGCCAGAGGCCCTTTACGGTAGTTTAGGGAGAAGCCCTTACTCTTCCTGCAATGGAAGAGCTGATAGTTGTAGAGAAACAGACCCAGGATTTCATAGTGAGAATTGCTGATTTCCAGAGACACTTGAATGTTCAGCAAAGACAGGACAGGTTTCTGGTAAGGTTAGGGCTGTGGTTAGGATCCCTGGAACCCTACCAGATAAAATTGGAACACCTGAGTAAACGCTGACCGAGATGACCTTAAACCCCTGAGCTCCTCTCATTAGAGCATTTGCTTTAGAAAACCTGTAATTTTTTACAAAGTGCTAGGATTACAGGCATGAGCCACCGCGCCTGGCTAAGGACTCATTTTAGATACAGGAAATTCTAATTAGGTTGGTATAGTTAAGACCAAAAATATAAAGTAGATTTTGCTACCTTATCTCCAGTATTTGCCTTTAAGAAGCAAATTACACAAAGAGACCTTTGAGATGTAAATCCTTTTAAAAGCCTCTTGCTAATTTTATAATCCAGGAAGGTCTTTCTCAAGTGCTTAGAAGCCATTCTTTTGACATGTAATTTTGAGGAAAGATAGTGCACCTAAATTTCAATTTCTGTGTGAGAATGGGAGTCTAACATTTATAGGCACCAATTAGCAAACAAGGATGGCCTAATAATTGAAAAAAAAAATTTGCAAACTCAGGATTGGCACAGTTCACTAATGAACTGCTCAACCCCCACCCCATGTCCTCCAGCATTTTTCCAGTAGCTTACCCCAGCTCTGAAAATTCCTCCTTCCTTTTGTTTCAGTAGAGTTGAGCTCAGACGACCTCTCTCCTGTTTTAGAAGCTTTGAAGAGTCTTCTTTGCCTTCCAGTGCAATTTTTACTTTGAAATATCCCTGAGAATTGTGGCTTTTCAGACCCCTCTGACCCTCAGAATTTGCAAAAGAAAGAAAGCCGTCCCTCCCTAGTGAGAGCTAGCACTGCTACCCGGAAGGAAATCTCTGCAGAGCAGCCTCACCTTTGCAAGATCACAGGTGCCCTTCTCAAGAGTTGCCCCTCCTGCCTGTCCTGATTACACAGCTGAAACTATGACTGAATCCTAGCACAATCTAACTGGAAACATGCTGGGCTGATAAGGGACAAATGAGTTTATAAACTGAAGGAGCTTCAAGAATATGCTACAATGGACAAACAGTAGCCATGGGATTACCCCTGGGTTTGAGGGTGCGTGATCAAGGAGGCCAGAGTGAAAGACTGAATAAGAACAATGGACTTGGCAGAACATTTTTTGAGACATTTGATTTTACACTCTGGTAAGGACCCCAGAATACAGAACAAACTTTCTGCTAAGAGTGGATCTTAGAAACTAGGAATAAGTGATGGCCCTGGCTGAGCGAAGTGCAAATGCTTGGGTTGCCTGGCAGAAGCAACAGGCTCAAGAATGTGGGCCTGATGGAATGTTTCACATGTAGGGCTAGAAGCCCCATCACATGATATGCTTCATGGAAGGTCACAGGGAGTCCTTCAGCCAACAGGAATCAATTGGTGACGGCAACATCATCCCTAAGTTCAGTGACAGCTCATCTCAGGAATGCTTTTGGAGAAAGAATAGACAGGCTTGCAGACGCAAAGGCTGCCTCAAGTCAGTTTTATAGACCAAGATGATCTTTCTCAAGGACGATGGAGCTGTTCCTTTAAAATGCAGTCATCAAGGAAGATTGTGCCCCTAACTCCTAGTCTTTTGCTGGTTGTACCAATTTATGCTTATATCAGTTTATATTTACATGAGAATTATTAATATATTGCCAACATTTGTCTCCCTGGAATATATTTTTTACCAATATAATGTGCATATGATGTCTCATTGTAGTTTAAACTAGAAGTAACCTGAAACTAATGAGGTTGGGCATCCATGCATGTTTATTAACCATTTAAATTTCTTTGTCCTCTGAGTTATGTATTCTTGATAGTAGCCCTTTTAAAATTGTTTTAGATAGCAAAAATCTTTCTGAATTTTGTGTCTTCCCTTATCAATCTTTTTATAATATATGAGAAACAGAAGTCTTTATGTAGTTGCATTTATCAGGTTTGCCTTTTGATTGTATTTTTTGTCTTAAGAATTTTTATAATCCAAGTTTATAAAGTTTTTTCTATACTATCCTCTAAATGTTTTGTAAATTTGACTTTCACAATGAAGTTTTATAATTAAATGCATTTATTTTTGCTAATTGTGTGAGATAAGATCCAGTTTTATTTTTTTCAAGTAGTTAATGGACCCACACTATTTATTAAAAGTTCATGATTTTATTGCAAATCTATTTTACTTTCTCTATATGTTAGTTTGCCGGTCTCATTATTGCGTTCTATTGTTCAATTTACCTATCCTGTGTTGGTAGTATGCTCTTTTAACTTCGGTACTTTAAAAAAATTTTTTTAGGACTGTCTAGAGTATAACTTGTGTACTTTCATGAGTCTTCATAACTATTAGAAAATAGTTTTCAATCTTGTTCTTTCTCTTCAAGTATGCTTTGACTTTCTTGGCATTTGGGGCATCTACATAAATTTGTAATCTTCTTGTGAAATTCCACATATATTTTAAAATGTGGTTGCATTGAATATCTGCATTTGTGATTTGGGAAGAGTTGAGTATCACTATAGTATTCAGTTTTTTCAATCAATGAACATGGTATTTAGGTCTTATTTATATATTAACAATATTCTTTGTAGAAGTCTTGAACTTCTTTGTTAACTTATTCCTAAGCATCTGATACATTTGATGCTAATAAAAATGATATTCTAAAAATTTCATTTATATCTAATTGACAAATCCTCTTGTATATTCTAAAGAAAATTGTTGAGTGTGGATTTTCTATGCATAAATACATATAATCTACAAATAATTATAATTTTCTTTCCTTTTCTATACTTCTTGTTCATTTATTTGTGTTTTTTCTTGCCTTGATACATGACAGATCTTTGATGATACAATATTAAATAGAAATGATACAATATTAACTAGAAATGATGGCACACTTGTTTTATTTCTGGTCTCAAAATAAAAGCCATTAACAACAAGTGTTTTACATAGATAAAATTAATTAGATTTAAAGAGTACTGTTCCATTCCAAGAGTGCTATAAAGTTTTTATTACGAATAAATTTTGAATTTCATCAAATATATATCAGTATCTTATGAGTCTTATACTTTAGTATATTAATGTGGTAGACTTCATTAATTGATTTCCCAATATTAAAATATTCTTATGTAAATAGTATAATTTAACTTGATCATGATTGTTATTTTTATTCATTGCTGGACTGGTTTTGTTCAGTTCTTGGTAGATATCTTGACATTTGTGAAAATTTCTCATATCAAATTAGGGTAACTTGGTTTTCTCTTTTAATTGGCATGGATTTGTTCATTTTATTAATCTTATCAAATAATCAAATTTTGGAAGAATATTTTCTCATATAAAGTCCGTGAAATTGTTCTTCATTTCATAAATGAAATAAAAAATAATACAAAAAGTAAAAATATCAAAATTAAAAAATGAAATTTGTTTGGAATTGTTAGGTATACAGGAAGGAAAGATTTCAACATTTATGCAATTACAGCTTTATCATTATCTTTTAATAGATAACTATTTTGTCTCAGTCTTCAAGATCTTTAGACTGTAGGCTTGAGGCATTTTCAGCTTTTAATACCTAGAATATAAATGGTCAAAAAGTCAAACTCATTAATCATTCATCTATTTATAACTCTTGAGATCTGGCATCATCTTTAAAAAACACTCCAAGATATACTTCACTTAAGAATGCCCTTAAAAGTTTATCAGGACTATATTAGATAAAATTTGATCAGTGTCAATACATTCCTAAATTAATTTTTGTAGAGAGATGAATAGATTAAAAAACAAAAATTTAAATCAACTAATTTTTTACACTGTTTTAAGGTTAAAGAATGATAGATAACTTACTTGGTATAGCAAGAGAGTATCAAAGAATATAGTAAACATGTAAGCTCACTCAGACATGCTCCAACTGGCCAAAAAAGACAAATCCGAGCATTAATATAAATAATAGCTTCAAAGAATTAAAACATATTAAATATGTTTCAATCTTTGGTTTGATAATGACACTAAAAATAAAAACAAAAAGAAACTGGTTATTTTTGGAGGATGGTAGGGAACTATCCATTATTTTGAAATATGGTGAACAGATAAAGGGAAATCGTTCAGCTTTCTCTGCCTTTATCCAGCTTTCCTGTACAGACTGTACCATGGGGTTACCAAATATTGATTGAAAAGAAGTTTATCTTTTTTTAAATATTTCAAGGAGAAATAATGATTGACATGTAATATCATTTTGAAGCATTTAATTAATTAATAAATCTATTCTAGGGATTGAGCATCAGTGACCACAAACAGGACAAAGTAAGAGACCACCAGACATCATGTGCCTCCCAATCCGAGAATACAAGATCAACTTGTGACAAAGAGATTGAACATCAACTGGATCAAGCAAATAGAGAAAAATACCAATGTACAAGTAACACAGAGGCAGAGAAATGTGTTAATTACCCTATAGCATGCAGTGAGCAAAACCCAGTTTCTGAGGAATCCTACAAGTACAAAGACCAAGGTTTGTTTTTTTTTTAAAGGAGATTCACTGAAAAAGAAGTGAGGGGGAGGAGGACATGCACATTAAAAGAAGCTTGGAAAAATATGAAAAATAGAACAGGACAACTACACTAATGTTTTGTGGGCAGTGTAACAAATTGATAAATGATTATCATTAAATCAGGATAGTGTTACATTTAGAAGGGTGGGAGCATTGTGATAGAGATGAGTTAAATGGAAGACTTATGAGATAGCTGGCAAAGTTCAATTTTTTGACCTGGTTAGTGGTTATAAGAATGTCTGACATACAATCCTTTATGAAGCTATGCATTTGTTTAATTCTGTTTTCTGTATCTCTGCTACATTTAAAATACAATTTTAAAACTGGATGAGTGAATATATTTATGATACAATTTTCAGAGAAGATGTTCTGAAAAGTTTTATTTTATATTAAGTATTAATTTATCAAGTTGATAAACAGAAGAAATCGAAATTGATATTTTCAATATTTATTAGTAAGGCTGAGGCAACAGCCTTTATACGGCACAATTTACATAAGTTATCAAGATACATCTTGTATACAATCACAAAACCAAGACTTATTTTTACATAGAATAAAACTCAAGACAGATTTACAAGCATTTTTTAAATACAATTCTTATGTATTTTCAGGTCAATTTATACAGTCCTTAGTCCAAGAATTTGCATTTGTTCATTAGATTTTCCAAAGGGATTTGGGTAAAACAAAAAAGAACACATTAGCAAATCACCAACATGGCATGCAACATATAGTCAGAAACAAGACATATCTTCAAGTACTTTAGTTTTTATTTCAAAATCAGTTTTATTAAGGTTTTTATTTTTTCAGACAAGAAAATTTTTTCTTAAACCTCATATGTGTTGTTAGGTTATTAGCACACACATTAATCAGTAGTGGGAGCACCTGAGCACATCACTGAACAAATATACAGACACAATCAAACAATAGTCATATTCACATGCTAAATGCCAAATGAAATTAATGTTTCAACTTTGTCTACTTTACCAAATGTATACTTATGTACAAGGTGATGAATTAAGAAAATGATCTCAATCTACCTATCAGATAAAGAATTTGATTAAATGATTTTGGTTTTGTGGATACCTTTAATAATAGAACATGAAACATACAGAAAACATCATTGTGTCATATTTAATGAGAATATTTGTTTCACTCATTCATTATTGTATTACACCCAAGGCAAGTGATTATTAAATAAATAGCTCATAATTATTCATTGAGTTTTCTTTCACTTTCATTTCAAGCTCAAAAAGAGGGAAGGAAGATCACTTCTGTCACACATATAGTTATAAACACATACATAGCTGTAGTTGGCTGATTTTGGAATATTTGACATTGTAGCAATGAAAATAAGTTTTTAAAAATATTGTTAGTTATGATTTAAATAAAGTAAAAAAATACTATAAACATCTTTATGATATTTTAAGGAAATGAAGCATTGATCAAATAATTTCTAATAAATTGGGCACAATATAATATAATTTTATTTTACTTCACATCACCACCACCGCTAATATCACTACTGCTACCACCACTATCATGACAGTCGTTCCTATAATAAGAATCAATATCAGCTGGTTACCAGCTATAATATTCCCACAATATGACTATTTAAATGTGTGTGATCCACAAAATTAATTCCACTGGCATGCTGAAAATATGCATTTAATTAGTGTAATTTATTAAAATATGGGCAATATTAAGGAGTAAAGACAATTGATGCCCCTTAGTCGTGGTATTGTTCTTTTAAAATGAAATATAAATAAAAAGCTCAGAGTCACCAAAAATCTCCTTAAACTTAAGAAAAAACAGGGAAAACACCAACTTCTTGCTACTAGGGTTATTTGTGTCTGTAATGACTATTCTATATTCCCCGTCTTTTGTAAAAATTCACTCTGTGCTTTTGTTTCCACAGCTGAAAGTTTCTTTAGGACCAAATTTTAAATTAAAAAGCAACATCAGTCTCTGATGACTCAATGAAACTGTGGGAAAAACTGAGATGCTCTTCAAGATAAAAATGTTATAATTGGATTAATCACGTATTCTATAGAGATTACAAACTCTGTCAGTATTAGAATAAAAAAAAGTCAATTCCAATAAAATGAAATAAATGAAAGAATGGAAAACCATGTACTGTGATATGTACAAAAAAGTAAAAAACACCAAGAGCCCTATTTGCAATAAAAAAGAAACAGTTTTGTTTTAAGAAGGGAAGTCAACATCATTCAGAAGAAATGCATTCGTATAAGAATCAGTGTTGCATAGAATAATTCCAGTACAATCTAGAAGTTTGGTCAGCTGCAAACTTGGCACACTGGCAGGATCTTATGCTCTCTGAAGGGGAATGCTGGTGCACAAAAAGAAGCCCTGTTGTCAACTCTGCTGATTGACCTAGCCCCATCACTAGTTCCTTGGAACGGAGGGACTTCTATAATGGAGAGACTCCTACTCTTTCAGGTTAAATAGCTACCAAAGAGATAATCTTTGTTTTGGCGATCCCTCCATTTATATTATTCTAAAAAAAACTGCAACTGGAATGAAGAAAGCTAACTGGTCATACAAACTCTCATGCACACCTCTGGATATAAGTGGCTGCAAAAGAGGATCAGAGATGAGTCAGGGTTTTCTTTTAAGGGCAAATATCAGAAGATTTTTATGTCAGAAGGAGATCTTCTTGGACCTTTTCTTCCCCAATTATGAGTGATGATTATAGGCTTCTTCAAGTGCTAGCTTCTGCTGGAAATATCCATGGCAACCATCAGCAGATCTAATAGTCTCTAAAAATAAAATCTTAGTAATATAATATCTTTCATGATTCCTGTCTCCCATGCTCATTTTAGAGCAATGTCAATGGTAAATGACATTGCATTTTCAGTGGGGGGGGATTAAAAAATAGAGGAAAGAAAAGTTATGGTTATCTTTCTCAGTTTGGGGAAGAGGGAATTATATTCTGAAGTCATATATATATATATATATATATATATGAAGTTACATATATATATGTGACATATATATGTGGCCTGGGCTATATTAGAAATTCTGTTATTTTTATTGCTTTACATTCCTCTCAAATTTAAAGCATTTTTCTTTAAAATGAGAAAATTCAATATCCAACCTCTAGAGATAGTTTTCTCTAATCCCGTTAACACTTCGCCCTTGAATAAAGCAACAGGTTTTAAGCCCAGAATGCTCTAAGAAGCAATTTGATTTATTTTGGGTAGAATATAAGAATAGGGTGAGACCAATATTATTCATTTAATTTAGGATAACAAAATTTGCAAATCATTTTCATGTAATTCTTCACCTTTTTTCAGGTTAAAGTTTATATTTTAAATAAAAAATAAGCTTTGTAGCTAATTTACTGCTTTTGTCCATGTCAATCCTTGTCATTGGTTTAGACGATATTTTTCACATATAAAATTTCAGAATTAAAAAGCTATGTAATAATTATTCCTTACTTCTCTGTATAAAACTATATTTGGAAATGTGCTTTCATCTTTCATAGATCATTGATTTATCATCCCAACATCTCATTTGGAAGGTTAAGAATATATAATTATTTTTATCCTACAGATGAGAAAACTGGGGTAAAGTGAGTTTAAGTGACATGTGCAAGGTGACATAGTCAGTGGCAGAACTAAGACCAGAAGCCAGGCTTTTACTCCCTGCTGAGTGTGTTTTCCACAACTTCACGTTACTTTCTTAATGAATAATGCTGATAGAGAAGAGGGTGCTTCATTTTAAGAGTTGAACATTAGTTGTTTTATTCATTATTATTAAAATAGTTCAAAGTATATTTTAACCTCAGGTAAATGTTGACTTATCACGTATTTTCTCAACATTGATGAACTCGATCACTGTGATATTGTCAATAAAGTAAGAAAATAGAGCACTAGAGAGAACTGGAGTTTGGTGTCAGGTTTTCATGATACAGTCAGTAAATGAATTAACTCATTAAGAAAAAAAGGGTAAAATATTATGAAATGAGGAAATTATACCCATTTAATTAATCAATGTCACAAGATTAATATGGTTTGTTTGCCAGAGAAAGAATATTCTTTCTCTGTCAATGCATCTCAAGAGAAAAGAAATGTGTAGGATAATACATTTATTTGCAGTTTCACAAAGAATACAATGTCATGCTTCCTAGAACATATCAGTTTACTTTAGGTCCTTTGGTACATAGATTGAAGATGTCTTGGGTTAATGGCAAATTATGAAGATTTTGATGGTTTCAATCAAAATTCCAATATTGTATGGGCCAACATTTTTCTTCATTAGCCAGTCATAGTTTTATATCTAGATAAATTCAATTTTATTTCTACCTAGTATTATCTTCACTCTACATTATTTCAAATTATACTGAAACAAATGCGTTTTTACCACATGGATTCAAAGTCAGTGTTGTATACCCTTGTAACATTTATACACAGAGAAAACTGGAAAAATGTGCCCTAAAGCCACGATTTCTACATCTCCTATTCCATTTTCCCTAAGAACACAGCCACCTCACTTCCGGTCCTGAACACATATTGTAGGTGTGTCTTATGTCAGAAGCTGAAAGCAGCCAGTTGTCTCAATAGAAGACGATGAAGGAAGATTTTTGAAGTTTTGAAAACAGATTTGTTACATCAGTTCTTTCCTTTCAACCAAGGCTTCTTTGCATAAAGAATTACCTTTGTGCTGCACTGGAAACCGCATTAATCTTTGCGCCTCTGTCTTAAGCTATAGCTCAACTCTGCTCAAAGATTTCTGCCTTAAGTAATCAAAATTTCTTCCACAGTTTCTTTTCACAGCTATGGGAAATCCAAGGTCTCAGAACTCCATTCCTTTTTGTTTTCAATATGTGAACTTTTTCAACTGAATGTCTTTGTATGGTCCACAACAATAAATGTACAAGGTGTTAACTATGATTTTGCCAGTTGTTCCCACTCTTATGTTGCCTCTCAAAACTTAGCTTAGTACAATTGTATCCAACTATAGTCTTGATGTGAGGCTATTTAGAGCAGCTTCTATACCCTGAGAAGACATGTTTCTTCAATGTGTTTGAGTAGGACTGACCAAAAGTTTGTGCCAGTTGACTATTCTTTTTCTGAGATCCACTTTGTCAAGCCAGATACAGGCTTCACCAATCAACGTCTTTTTCATAAACTTTCCTCCATTGGAGAAAAGTAAAATCTAGAAAAAATAGTCAAAAATAAATATATTTAATTTATACACATATGAGTGTATAAATTTCAACCTTTTTAAAGGACATTTAATCATCAAAGAAATAGCACAAAAGAGGGTGATGGCGAGTAGAAGTAGCAGGAATACTTGTAGGAAAACTAATAGTCAAGATGTTCTCAAAAGATTTGCATGTAATATAAATTAATTCACATCAACATTTGTATTATTCTGCAAAGGAAAAGACACATTCTGAAGAATGTGAGAATATTAGGTAAAATGTGTAACCAGCTAAGTCTAACCAAGTTTATGCTTAAACTGATGGAGAGTTTCACAAAATAACTTTGCCAAATAATTTTTTACTAGTTTATAAAAAGCGAAATCAAATACAAGATTAACTGAATTCTGAATAAATAAATAGAAGTTCACAGAGCATTATTTTTATTTAGTGTTAAATTTTCTGGCGATTTTACTATAGTATGTACTCCCAAACTGTTTTCTGAAGTCACATGCAAAACATATCACACAGAATCTCAAACTAGATGTTTGTTTTTCCTTTTAGAAATAAGTTGAAAGAAAGAGAGAGAGAGCATTCAGTGGAGCTAAGCATTAATCCTTGATAATTTTATTATCTTTTTCTCTTCAGAATCTCCTTCGGTTATACAATTAACCCTTATTCCTGGCTAAAACGTAACTTTTTTGTTTCTGACTTCAAAATTTGTACTTCCAGATATGAATATCTCTTCTAGTGTCTGGTTTGGGGATTTCAAATGACATTGTATATTTTCACTTGAATCTCTGCCTTCTTATGAAATTCATTTCAGACAAACTTGATCTTTCTTTACTCCAAATTCCCTGACTACATAATCTCTGTGAAATAATACGTTTGTTGACACAGACTTCAGAGTGTCATTTGATTTTTTTATTCCTTTCCAGTCTAATATCAGTTAATCTACTCAATACATTTTTGCTTTGTAATATCTTTTGTCTTTGTTTCTAATTCAAACCTTGAATTTCCCGTACCATGGTTTCTTTCTGTATTTTTTTCTCTTTTCTCTTTCCCCCATTTCTACTTTCATTCCTCGTCTCTCTATCTACTGAATACATACTACGTGCAAAGCATTGTGCTAGGCTGTAGGCAATGAATATTAGCCCTTGCCCTAGAGAAACTGATAGCATAGAACCAGTGACAGGTAAGTACAGCAATTGTTGTCACAAGACAGACTGGGAAGTGATAGCCTAATCACAGAAGCAAAATGTTTTGTGAATAAGGTGTGATGAATTATACCCAGGGTCATCAGTCAGGGGATGAAAGATGTGGAGTATTGTGATAGATGAGGAGAGTTGGAAAAGGAGATTTGAAGGGGAGGAAAAATAGGAGCAAAGGATTGGAGGCTTAACATGACTTGAAAAGAGTCTATTGTGACTGGAGTATTGAGTGGAAAAGTATCGGAGGAGCTGAGATAGTCAATACAATTAAAACTCACTTTGGAGGAATCTGAATGATTCAAGATAATGGTGAGTAATTGAAGAGCTTTAAAGTAAACTAACCAGAATCATGTAAACTAACTAGGGTTTTAAAAGATAACTCTGGCAAGTACTGTGATGACATGAACTAAAGGGATAAGACATAAATAACAAGTTAGCCAGGTAAACAGATGAAATGATTTGAATAACAAAGAGGGGAGCCCAAAGAGATTTAGTGGCAGTGAACATGGACGTAAGAGAAATCTATGTAAAATAAACTCTGCAGACAGAGTAGAGAAGGCTTAGCAGCTGATGGGATGGGGTGAGTGAGATATGGAATTCTAAAAGATTCCTGGGGTGATACTGCTAAAAATTAATTAATTTATCAAATGTCATATAGTGTATGATCAGTATGTAAATATTGAATAATTGAATAAAAATAAATACAATATGAATGAGGTTTTTTATTATGTAGTTAAATATTAACTACATAATACAAAGTTACCTGAAGAGAATGTCCTGCAGGACTTAGACTGAATCGAAAAGTTTCATTGAATGAAGGCTCTCGATCATGTCTGCATACTCTTGTTTTTTTCTTGATCACCTTTTTTTGGGTAGAAATATTCATCACATATATTTTCACATATAAATCTGAAAATAAGAATTTAGTCCATTAAATTCCATCAATCATATATATTTCTACTGAAGGAATTTTAACTGTATACTGAAAGTTCTTTCTACATTTTACACAAAGCCAACAGATTTGTATAAAATTAGTTTCAAAAACATAAAATGATTACAAGATATGTCTATTTTCTTTCTCCCTTTCTTTCTTTCTTTCTTTCTTTTTTCTTTCTTCTTTCTTTCTTTTTCTTTCTCTTTTTTCTTTTTTTGAGACAGGGTCTTACTCTGTCACCAGACTGGAATGCAGTAGCCAGATAACTCACTTAACTTCAAACTCCTGGGCTCAGGTGATCTTTCTGCTTCAGTCTTCTACATAGTGGAGACTATAGGCAGGAGCTACCACACCTAGCTGATCTATCTATTTTGTTAACAATTTAAATTTGTTTTCCTGTTGTCTAATAAATATAACACTGTAATTTGTGTGTTAAAATGTCTAGCTAAAAGCTGAAAGAAAACAACTTGCTGCATTTGTTAATCAGTTCTTTTTTTCTGACATGTTTGGTGTACAGTTCAAATTTTAGTTAACATTTTCGGGAACATTTAAGACACATTCCTAATAAATTCTAATTATATTTAATTGATGAGTATAATAAAATTAGATACCTGGTAGATGATCAGGAGACTTAAATTTGTATGTAATATTTCTGCATTGGAGAATTTCAACTATTAGTTGTTCGCCATCTGTTTTCATTTCCTTCTTCAGCGCAATCTTGATTTCTCCCATTACCTGAGTTTTAGCTGGCAGGATTTAATAAAAATATAAGGAAGCATGTAATGCCATATATGAAATGTTTAGTTCAATATTCATTCATTTACTGTTTATCAAGTGCTAAATATCTTATGATATCCTAAGTGCTAAATATCTTGTTGTATTCATTCACAAATGAATAAAATACACAAAATTTATCACAGATTCATTTATTCACAGATGAATAAAATACAGTCCAAGCTGTTAATGCCCATAAAGAGTGAACAATCTTATGGGTAGACTAATAAATACACAGATGCTCATATCAAAGCGTGTTAAATGTAACAATATCTTAGTAAAAAGGGAGGTATGGAGAAATGCATGTAGCTAAATGTTATTCAACTATAGATTTTTAGGGCAAAAGCAGTAATAGATATGACTGTATCAATTAATATAGATATGTCTCTATCAATAGATATGACGCTATATCAATTCATGTCCTAATCCACTTATTCATTCTCTAATAAATATTTTATTTCCCACTCTACTCTGTGCTAAGCCCTCTGCTAGGAAGAGTGAATATAATGATAAGCCAAAACATGCATGCTTATTGGTTTCATGTTTTTTTTTTTTATCTATTGGGAAGAAAAACATTAATCACATATATTCATCAATAAATATATAAGTATAAAAAGAGAAAAGGTTTTGAAATACGGAAGCATGGTTTCAATGGAGGCTAAAACAGAGGAGCAGATGCCTAGGGAGATGTTACTTAAGCTGAAAACAGAAGGATGAGAATTAATTAGGTGAGACGGATGAGTAAGGCCATTCCAGAGAGAAGGAACAGTGAGTTTTCAAAAGGAAATATAATATGAAAAATAAATGCCCTTGTGGTTGTAACATATTATAAATTGAAGCCATGTTAACAATTGGGTTTTTCCCTTTAGAATTATAGGAATCCATTGAAGGTCTTTAAACATGGTGTAGATAATTTATTCTCAAACAATTTGATCTCAGGATTCTTTACACTCAATAAAATTGAGGGTCTTCAAAGAAACTTTGTTTATGTGGATAACTACCAATATTAGAAATATAAAATTTCAGATTTTAAATTAAAATTCAACAGTAGATATTTAAAAGTATTTGTTAATTAAATTCAATGACAATAACTGCTTTAATGAAAACGTTTTAATGAACATAACTGTTTTCCAAAACAAAAAAAAATAGATGTACTGTTTTATATATTTTTAAATTTCATTAGTGCATGGCTTAATAGAGGACAGCTGCACTCTCTTTCTTTCTCTCTCTCCTTTCTTTCTTTCTTCTTCCTTCCTTCTGTAGAGATGGAGTCTTACTATATTGCCTAGGCTGGTCTCAATCTTCTGGCCTTAAGCAATCCTCCTGCCTTGTCCTTTCAAAGTGCTGGGATTACAGGCATGAGCCACACTACACCTGACCTCTTTCTTTCCTTGTAGAGAAAAGGTCTCACTCTGTCACTCAGGATGAAGTATAGTAGCCCAATCATGGCTCACTGCAGCCTCAGACTCCTTAAGTCAACTATTATATTTTGGTATGTGGCAGATGTGCTTTAAGAATACTTCCTGTTTAATCACACAAATATTACAAAGGCATGCACTGAACTGATTCACCGAGGATACCCTTAAGTCAAACTGGCATTTTTTTTCTTAGTAAGCACATGTTGGTAAATAAGAAAAGTGTCTACTAGCATAGTTTCTTACCTTTGCCTTGACTGAAAATAAGTTCCTAGCACTTTTATCTACTGTTACTTTGCACTGCCAATATAAATGCCCACCCAGTGAAAAAGGTAAATAATTTCAGTGTATTTTGAAAATAATTTTGACTTTATGGATTTAAACAGTCTTAGGGAACCATGGAGGTCTGTGAACCACATTTTGAGAACCACTGTTATAGAGTATAGTTGAGGAATTTTTGAAAGAAAATGAAATAACAAAACACTATGAGTAAAGTTGTCAAAATATTAGGCTGTAGTTATTTGATCATTATGATTTAATTTTGTCACATTTTTGGGATATAATTGATAGATGTATTCTTTTCTGGATCAAGCAACTGTTTGATCAAATTAACTTAAATTTTGTAAGTCCAGATATATCCTGACATGGAAAATTATCTATTAATATCTCTCTCCTTGCTCTCTTCCTTTGTCAAAAAATACTATTACTGTTGTCCAAAAATTGACAAAATTATCTTCTATATGTTTTATAAACTAAAATACAAATCTTCTAGATAAAGTTAAATCATAATTTGTGAGCCAATGATTAGAGGTAATTAGTTCATAGTAGAGAGATGTTAACTTTCAAGAAACTCTAAGTCAAAGATTTAATATACAACTAAACTATCAAGTATCAAGTCTATAATTTGACGCATGAAAGAACTTAGAGAACACTTTAAAAAAATTGACTTGCTGAGAAATATATAAGATACATTTCATCAAATCAAAGAGACAACTAGAGAAACTTCAGCAAAAGGATTGATGGTCATTATTCAATAAAACTAATTGTAGAACTAAGGTTAAGCAGTACATAGGTTGGTGGAAGAATAGCATGAAAATGTTATATTTCTGAAAAAGTGTAAAGTATAAAACTAAAAATTAATGAATGAAGAAGAAAAAGAGGAAGAGAAAGCAGAATGAGATTATTGATTTTTATATAGGTAATAGATAACAAATGATACCATTTAAAACTAACAAACCAGGTAGTAAATGGTCATGTAAAAGGGACAGGAATTAGGGCATTATAAAAACTATAAATAAGAAGAAAATCTTTAGAACAATTATACAAAGCTTTCTTAATTCCAAAAGAAAATTAAAAAACCCAGAGGCCAATATTTCTCCTCAACCCAGAGGAAAAATATCATAATATGGCATAATATACACAATAATTATAAAATGTGGAGTTGAGATCAAGCATATCTATTATATCAATAAAGATGAGTAGGTTTTAGCTAGCATATTTTAATTTTTTTTCAGATTGGCTCATAAAGCAAAGCCTAGTTCTATACTATGTACAAGAAACACAACTAAAATCTAGTTTTGTTCCAAATTGTGAAAAATACAGAGATTGACAAGTAAGTCAGGCACACAGAATCAATAAGAGTGCAGAGATTGAGATCTCATTATCAGGTAAAATAGAATTTAGGCCAAAATGTAGCAAACAAGACAAAGAAAGACACTGTATGAAACTAGAAATACGTAAATCATAATGAAGACACAACAATTATCAATATCCATGTACCACTGATATAAAGTTGAAACTACAAATTAAGATGTAAGGATGTAGAGGATTTAAGGAGGAGTAAAGATGATAATAATCTAAGACAAGGCAAGTGAACTAAAAACCTAGACAAAATGTTGAGACACTATAATTGATAAAGTAGATCTCACAGATATATGTCAAACACTATACCCTGATAATAACGAATATACCATTTTCTCAATCATCTATGAAACATATCCAAAAATTGATCATATATTGAGTTATAAAGAAGACATTAGTGAGTTCTAGAAAATGAAGCAATCATTAACATTACCTGATAATACACTCAGTGGCTTTCAACTAACCAACTTTTGGGTGAATGTAAAAATACTATGAGAAAATAAAGAAGTTCTGAAAAATAATGACAATAAAACACTATATATCAGAAGGTATAAGAGTTAAAGCAATGATCAGTTGAAAATCAATAGCTTTAAACTCCTATATCATTTCAAGTAATGATTAGAAAATACACATATTCTTCTATCTGCTATCATTAAAAAATACAATTGGTTTAAATTCCAACCTGAAGTCTAGAAAGGAACAACAAAGTAAAACAAAAATACAAGGAAGGAAATAATAAAGACACCCACTAAAATTAATAGAGAACCAAAAATAAGTAGATTAAACTAATAAATCAAATCAAAATTCTGGTACTTTGAAAAAAACCCATCAACAAAATAAAAATCTAATACTGAATTTAGTGAATGTCATGTGACCTCTTAACACTACTATTTAGAAATGACATGTAATCTCTTAACTGCAACACTACTCTTCACTCAATGATTTGGTATAAAACATCTGGTGCCATGGATATACCCTAATACTAATTGGTTCCCATTTTGTTTATACATTCTTGACAGATGGGAAACTATAAATCTCACCTTATATGTTTCTTGGAATTTGCAAGGGTGAATTCAGTTCTGGTTACTTAACCATTTTAAATAATCATTAACAAGCCAATTAAAATCTCTCTCTTTTAAAAGAATCTTTACAGGAAAATAAAGAATCTCTAAAATAAAAATGAGAAAATGAGACAGATCTTAGGATCTGCCTTCTTCAATATCTAGAGCAGTTGGGCAGGGGCGGGGGGGGAATGTAAAACATAGGAAAGTGTTAATCAGTACCAACAAAGCAAGAAATAGGCTCAGTCTCTGGCCAGAAAACACAAAGAATTGATGTCTAGGAATGAAAAGGCAGTTTCTGGTAAGGTAGAAGTTAGCAGCATTCTTGAATACATCAGATATCACAAAATCTTCCCAGGAAAAGAGAAATGAATTGATAAAACCCTGAGAATTATTACTAAATCCCCCATCATAGGGAAGTAGATGAACAATGAGGGTAGCCAGCCCTAGGAAAAAATAAAAAAAAAAAACCTTTGAGAGTGGCAGTCTTGGCTTATCACTATGAAGATTTGAGTCTCAGAAGAATCAGGAAAAACAGCCATGCCTCCCCATTACTGGAGCTCCAAGTAAAGGTAGAGAAATATGTAAAGCTTAGTATGTCTTTTCATAGGAATAGTACGCACCTCAGCTTGGTGGAGTGAATGCTGATAGAGAACATTTAATCAAATATCAAAAGAGGGAGCAAAAAATCCTAGTTAGGGTGGCAAACCTATCTATACAGCACTTTTCACTCTTTCCTCTAAAGCCATAGAAAAGTAGATAGCTACTCCTCAATCTCTCAAACCATACCTGGGAGGGAAGGAAAAGCAAGATTCTAACATGGAAGGGAGGAAGCCACGGAAAATTCTCTCCCGATATTTGCAGTCAATAGTAGTTGTGAATAGAACTGATCACACTAATGATCATGATGAAATAGAATAGCAGGACAAATTTTATCTGGGAGAAGTTCACTTTCATAGGTCCTAGTCTTCTGTTATAGGTCTAAAACCTCAACACACCACATATGTGAAATTTGTTGTTGTTTTTCACTTTCTCACCTGGGGAGAAAGGTGGAATTAAAAACTTGCTAATTAAAGTTCTCAGGTCATCACATTACTTGTTTTTTTCTTGGAAGTTTAACTTCACGGGCTTCACAGTGTGATACTTGTGAAATTTTTTTTAAATAAGTTTCTCTCTGTTCATAGATTGAACCAGCTTGCTCTTTGCTACGAAACCCAATCGATAAAATTAAAAATTAAAATATAGTATTAGGCTGGGCATGGTGGCTCATGCCTATAATCCCAGCACTTTGGGAGACACAGGTGAACGGATCACTTGAGGCCCAGAGTTCGAGATCAGCATGGCCAGCATGGCAAAAACCTGTCTCTACTAAAAATACAAAAATTAGCCAGGCATGGTGGTATGCGCCTGTAATCCCAGCTCCTTGGGAGGCTAAGGTACGAGAATCCACTTGAACCTGGGAGGCAGACATTATAGTGAGCCAGGATTGTGCCGCTGCACTCCAGCCTGGGTGACAGAGTGAGATTCTATCTCAAAAAAAAAAAAGTGTTAAAATATATGTTCAACCTCAATATTTTAAATTTTGCCTCTTAAACTTAGTGAAAATTTTAAATAAACTAAAATGGCTAAAATATTTATTGAAATTAACTCATTCATTTGTTCTTTCCTTAATATATTTTGTCATTAAATTAAAAATATAACCTTTTTTGATGATGAACATGAATAATTTAACTACATTTAAACAAAATTGATTCCTGCTTTCTCCTCAGCTAAACTGTTTCTACTAATATACTTGTCAAATTGGCTTATTATTATCTTCCACAGCATTTCTTAAAACACTTTCTGGTGCCTTATGCTCAATTAATATATATAATGACCTTCTCACTTTTTAATTTTCTCAGATAAAAAGTTTATACATATTATATCTTTGAAAAATATATGTATGTGATATCTATAAGCACTTATTAGTACACATACCTCTATCTCTAGTTATCTAATTTGCATTTATAGTGAAATATATTTTAGGACAACATTATGATTAACAGAATACAATTATCATTTCACAGAAAGAAATAAGGTTGGTATAATTTCCATTTTGCAGATAAGAAAAAACTGGTTTGGCTCTTTCAAGTAACTTGCCAAGTCATTAAATGTCCCAGGCTGAACTTTAATATAGATTTTCTGAGGCTCTCAGGCTCCATTATCTCATGGCCACCTTATATTTTCTACGAATAAGATTGTGAAAATACTGACTTCATAAGAATATTTGCTTTAAGACATTTTTGTAACACAATGTCAGGATAAAAGAGTTTACAGAGGCTATTTAGCTCTTTTATTTTAGCCACATACTGGACTTTAGAAAGAGGAGAAGGCATAGTAAAGCAACTCTTTAAGTTTAAACAGTGGAAGATGTCTTCCTGAAGTTACTATCTACTTATGCACATTAGGTCAATTATGAAAATTGTTTAGATTAAACAATAAAAACAGCAATAATTTTTAAAAAATATTCATCATCCTATGTGAAATTGCTAAAACATGAGAAGTGACTATTAACTGAGAAGATATTTCTTTTTGGTTACATTATTGGTTTCTGTAACCCTTAACTAGACATAATATAAAGTTAGTTTATTATCTCTCAGAATTCTAAGCATTCGATTGCAACCTCAGCTTTTTTTTTTGCCAATGTAAGACCATTTTAGGCAAAAATCTCTCAACAGGCAAGTTTTTAGTAACGCAATGAATCAAATGTGGAAGGGAAAAGAAGGAAAGAATGGTGCCTCGTAAAAGGAAAGTCTGTGTAAGGAAAAAAAGCAAAGAGTGAATACAATTCTCATCCCCATTACGCTGTATTTGCAAATTTTCACTAATAAATACCACATAGCAATGAGGTAGGTGACTGGTGCTAGCTAATGAAGTCTGAATTGGTGTTAGATAAGATGCATATTTAGCCATGACAGTCTATCACCTCATAATTTGTTACCTAGCTCCCATCACTTATTTCAAATCTAAAGAAAGTCTAATGAAGGATTAAGATGGATTTTTAAAACCAGGAATTCTGGCTTCTAGCCCTATGAGATGGCAGGCAAGTCATTAAGTCTTTGGCTCTAAACAATTGTGTTGGTTTAGTTAGAGTTTTCAAACATAGTCATTATGGAAAGTTTTATTAATGCCCTAATACCTGTCAATAGCCAAAGTAGTGATGTATATTCCCTCATGTGTAATTTTATTTTTCTTCCTTTTATTGTTTCTATTCTACCAGTTTCAAGCCTGGCTGATGAAAGTGATGATCTTTTTCAAACGCTCAAATTACAAAGATAAACTGTTAGTACAATCCCTGAAATGACAATTACTCAATGAGCATTAATTCTTTTTATTTCTCCATATTCCTTCGTTCTTTTTTTAAGATTTTATTTTTAATTGACAAATAATTCTAGATCTTTATGAAGTACAATGTGATGTTTGACGTGTGTTTACAATATGGAATGTTTGATTAGGCTAAAAACAAACCCATCATCTCACACAATTATATTTTTTCTTCCAAAATTTTTGATGCAATGGAAGATCAGTTCTAGAAGTACTTGAAAATTTATGCCTAGAAAATATTAGGTTAATTGCTCAGTTCATTCAGAGTAAACAAAAAACAAACAAGATCTTGTATTCAAATATTTGGTAGATTTTAATAAAAATTTCTAAAAAAAAAAAAAAAAGGACATTTTTCACTTTGCTGAACCTGTTAGAGAAAGTCAGCTCTCTATAATTTTCACAAATCATTCGCTATAATTTCCAACCAGGTATATTAATATTACCCTGAGGTCTATAATAATTCTACTTGACACACTGAAGTTGTATCTCTCCTCTAAACTTCAAAGGCCTTCTGACTCTGGTACTCAACAATTACCTACAATTAGCGATTTTCTTTTCTCAATACTATATCCTTGAGTAGCAAAGCAAGCTACCCGATTTAAAAGAAAAAAAAAAAACAATTCTGATAATCTTATTTGCATTGAATTTTATTTTCTGGTATATTGTTGTTTTACAAAAGCTATATTAAAGCCAATGATACTTTTTAAACTTATTTCCAAGAAATGTGTTTTCTGAACAAACTTTCTTACCTCTACAGAACAGATTATGTGTAGGACAACATAGAAGGAATAAAGAACTATATTTTTCAAAGGTTTATCCTAGTTACCATGTGTTTGAAAGAGGGAAGCAGAATGTAACTAATTTATTTCATTCTGTAGTGTATTAGATTTTATTATAGAATAAAAATACCTTGATCGTAAGATCTCATAAGTTCAGCTTGGATAGATTCGCCTGCTTATGCAATGAAAATAGTGTGAAAATGGAGCCACTAGCTAGCTCCCTTACTCAGATCCCTTTTTTCCTATGTATCTAACAGATGACTCTAAATATTTGAGTCCAGTTTTTACTAACACCTGCTATGATTAAAGAGTTATAAGAGAATTCCTAAGACAGAGTTTGTAAGTGCTTTAGGTTCAAATATAAATTATTTATTTAGAGTGCAACTCACTGGATTTGGTTTTCAAGAAAAAAGAATCTTCACCCCCCAAATTTTTCAAGAAATACTTTTCCACTCTATCATTGTATAAACTCATCTGTAATCAAGTAGATAATATTATACTATTGTCAATGATAAATACCAATTGAATCACTTGAAAAATAACATGTAAACTTATGTCATATTATCTTTTTTTCATCAACCATTTGAAATACAGAATATATTACTACCCTAACTTTAAAAAAAGGAGACTGACTAATTGGCAAAGGTCACACAACTGGATTAAATGTCTCCATCAAGATAGCCCAGGATTATTGGCAAAATTGTGGGAATCTGTTTATTACGTGATAATAATTTTGGGCCAAATTCATGTGTGTACTCCTAGGGATAGGCATGTATGTGTTGGGGAGACAGGACTGGTAATTTATGGGGAGATTAGCATTAGTGTATGTATGAAGTGGGGAGTTGGGGACTCAGGATTTGTGGGGAGTATATTCTGGAAAGATGAGGTACAATCAAGACAGGGAATAACTTCTTATCATTTCCTTTCCAAAACAGTTTATGAAAGCATACTTCTTTTTTTGGTTTTATGTGGGGATTACAACTGACTCAAATGATAACAAGATCTTCCATTGATTGAACAATGCTTGTTCTTCAGAAGTTTTTTGTATCATGTACAGCCTTTAAAAGACTGTCCCTTATTTATCTTTGTCTCTTTAGCCCATAGAAAAATCAACTAGTCTATATTAGATGTTTAATGAATGAATTTGTATTATTTCTCTAATCTTCCCAGCAAACCTACAAAACAGATATCATTTCCACCTCGTTTGAAAGAAGGTAATTTACCAGTTCTAACTCAAAAACCCATGCTTGCCCCACTCCACTAAGCTGATGCCATTGATGAGAGATATTTTGGATTTTTTTTCCCAAATCTATGGTTTCACCCAAAATAAAGGATTGTTTGTCAATCTATTAATTTCATCTTTATTAATATGCACATCAGAGCCTCTATTATTCAAATCTATGGGGTGGCATCCTAGCACATTCTCATGTTTTAGGGCTACGTGGGGGCTGAGAGAACAGGCATTTTTAAATGTTTTCATTAACGAATTTTTTCCCCAGGGGAGAATAATTCTGTAAGCTTTCATTAAGACCTTTATTTAAAATAATCCATATTCAAGGAGATATTTTATACAATAAGGCAGGCATCCTGGCCTAATAAGATTTAAAGGTTTTGTAAAAGTAGGACAAGCCTGTACATTCTCTCTGTATTCTGTTACATAAATAAATCCTTTCTTTCTGAGATAAAGCTAGAAAGAACATAATTTTAAGCAGAAAAAAAAGCTTTTTTCTGATTGATCTCCTTCAGTGTTTTTTGACATTTTTGTCCTTTGGTATGTGCTTCTTAGCATTTATTTTACTGTGTCTGAAAATAACCAGACCTCTTAAAAAAATTTTTTTAAAGAAAGTCTCCTATTATTTTATACGAGACAACAACAGAAATGTTTCACTATTGCAGAAGAAAAACTGAAAGTTTAAATGGATATTACATTTAAAACATTTAGAGTTTTGAAATATTTCTAAAACCTCAAGACAACAAAGCCCAGGAATGAGGCAGGACAGCTGGTATGATAGACCAATACGGCAGTAAAGTCTCCTTCCAGAAAGCAGTCAAGCTTAACAAAACAAGGTAGCTTCCTGAGTTGAAGGCCTTGGCTAAAACTCCTATGCATTTGTATTGACTTTCGATGTAAAAGCAGAGTACCCACCCAGGAAAAGTAGTGGGTCTATATATATTCTTTAAACTAAGAATAACATTGGCATCATCATATAATACATTTAGAAAATAAAACCAGGAGAAAGTGTAATGTTAGAAAAACTAGAAGCTCCTGTGAGGAAAAATAATCTGTATCTGTAAGAGAGAAGCTACCAACAGCTAGAGAACAACCTCCAGCTTCTTCCAGGAGTGGATGGCGACCCTGCAGTCAGATAACCTCTGAGTGAGCCTGTGAAGACCTTCTGAATGAACGTAACTAGTATGGCAGTCAAATGTGTCCATTGGTCCACTAGGTCAATTACATCATTTCTCCCTCTTTGTCCCTAGATTAATCTTATCACTCTTAATATGCAATAAATTTTATCCTCCTTGCAGTTTTAACTGACTGGTTTTATGCTTTCTGCTAGATGCAATATACAGGGATATTTGACTGTTCCATTCTATAAAACCCTTTCTCAACCCTATTTTTCCAGCTACTTTATCTCCCTTCCTTAACTGTCATGCTAAATAAAAGAGAAAACTCTAATTCCACCCCAATTATTTGTTCTTAGTCCACTTGTGCAATTTTTTTTTTTTTTTTTTTGCCTCTTCAGTTCCTGTCTTCATTAGTCTCTTGCCTTCTTTTGCCCCAGGAGGAAGAACATTATGAACTTCATCACCTGTTCCTTACTTTCTGACTTCAGTGGGGTTTTAGTAATGATTACCAGCAAGAAATCTGAGGATAAGAGGAGAGAGTCAAAGGTAGCTATATCCTTCTCTCACCCAATACCGTCTGTTGGGGCATTGTTTGCAGTGGCTATGACTTCCTATAAAGGCTACAGCTCTTATCCGGGATCCCCTCCTACATGGCGAAAGCGATTCTGGCAACAGCCTCCCTCCTCATGATTCATTAGACCAAAGGGTAGTAATGACTTTTGTTGGGGTTAGTTCCTGTGTGCTTCATTTTCCCCTAGTTGGTTCCTTTCACCTTCCTCACTTTGTCAGTGCTCATTTCATTTAATTCTTTTAAACTACCCTGTTGAACATGTCAACTGATTCTTGCTAGGACCTTATGCAAGAGCCACTATTGCATATGAAGTTGGATAAGAATCCAGAATTTTTTCTCTTTATAGGGAGGTATTCTCCCAATTCCATCTATTAGACAGTTCCATTTGATTTGTGATGCCACTTTTGGTTCTCACGCATTCCTGGATCTATCTCTGTGCTTTGTACATTATGCCATTGTTCCTTTCATTTTGCACAAGCAACAGACACTTTTTCATCATTATACCTTGATAGCTTACAGGATAACTTTATCCTTGAATAAGTCAGGATAGACTAGATTCTGCTGCAGCAAAAAAGTTGCTCTTGTTTTCCTGTAGGTATCTTGGTTATTTTATAAGTTAATTCCAAAATACTTGAATAATTTTTTAAAAGATTGGTTTTAGAGCAGTTTTAGGTTCACAGCAAAATTGAGAGGAAGGTACTAGAGACCTTCTGTATACACCCTGCTTTCACACATACATAGAGTCTCCCATAAGAAACACTTTCCACGAGGGTAGTACATTTGTTACAACTGATACACCTACAATGACACATCATGATACCTCATTCTCACCCAAAGTCCAATACATAAATTAAGGCTCATTCTTGTTGTACATTCCATGGGCTTGGAAAAATATATGACATGTGTCCACCATTATAGTATCATAGAGTATTTCACTACCCCTCAAGTCCTCTGTGCTCTGCATATTCATTTCTCATTCCCCCAAACTCCTGGCAGCCACTGATTTTTTACTGTTTCCATAGTTTTATTTTTCATAACGTCATATAGTTGAAATGAAGTAGATATAGACTTTTTAAATTTTTTTCTTTCATTTAGTATGCATTTAAGTTTCTTCCATGTCTTTCATAGTCTTATGGTTCATTCTTTTCAGTACTGAACAATATTCCATTGTCTGAACAATAAACCACAGTTGATTTATCCAGTCATCTACTGAAGGACTTCTTGGTTGCTTCCAAGATTTGGCAATGATCATTTAAGCTGCTACAAACATCCATGTGCAGATTTTTGTCTGATCACAAGTTTTTAATTCCTTTGGGTAAATACTAAATAACATGATTGCAGAATCATGTGGTAAGAATATATTTAATTTTGTACAAAATCGCCAAACTGTTTTCCAAATTGGCTGTACCATGTTGCATTCCCCCCAGCAATGAATGAGAATTCCTATAGCTCCACATCCTCTCCAGCATTTGGTGGTGTCAGTGTTCTGGATTTTGGTTATTTCTAATAGGGGTGTAGGGGCATATCACCATTATTTAATTTGTATTTCCTTGATGGCATATGATGTGGAAATGTTTTCATATGCTTATTTGCCATCCATACATCTTTGGTAAGGTGTCTGTTAAGGTCTTTAGCTCATTTTTTAATTTGTTGTTTGTATTCCTTAAGAGTTCCTTTTACAGTTTGGATAACAGACCTTTGTAAGTCTTTGCAAATTTTTCCCCCAGATTGTGGGGCTTATAGTTTTATTCTTTTGATAATATCTTTCTCAGAGCAGAAATATTATAATTTTAATAAAGTCCAATTTATTAAATTTTTCTTTCAGGCTGGGCATGGTGGCTCATGCTTGTAATTCCAGCACTTTGGGAGGCCGAGGCGGGTGGATCATGAGGTCAAGAGATTGAGACCATCCTGGCCAACATGGCGAAACCCCATCTCTACTAAAAGTACAAAAAGTTATCTGGGCACGGTGGCACATGCTTGTAGTCCCAGCTACTCAGGAGGCTGAGGCAGGAGAATCACTTGAACCTGAGGGGCGAAGGTTGCAGTGAGCTGAGATCATACCACTGCACTCCAGCCTGGGCAACACAGCAAGATTCCATCTCAAAAAAAATTTTTTTTCTTTCCTAGACTGTGCCTTTGGTGTAACCCCTGAAATTCTCTAGATTTTCTCCTACATTATCTTCTATGAGTTTTATAGATTTGCCTTTTGCATTAAAGTCTATAGTTCATTTTATGTTAATTTTGTAAAGTGTAAGGTCTATGTCTAGGTTAACTTTTTGCAAGTGGATGTCTGTTTTTCCAGCACAATTTATGAATAGATAAAATACTTTTTAGTTTTGATATTATGAATAATATTATTGTTTTTGTTGAGCTATTATGTATTTATGTTTACTTACTGGTGATATGAATGAATTCTTATTAGTTTAACACGTCTCTCTTGATTTAGTCAGTTATTCTATATAGGTGTTCATATTGTTAACAAAAATTGGTTTTATTTTTTCCCTTTCAATCTTTATGCACCTTTGCATCTAATTTCATTTCCTTTTCAAATACATTAACCAAAAACATACTACATTAAATATTAGTAGAGGTAGTGGGCATTGTTGTTGAGCCAACAGCATGAGCCAAAATCTATCCAATACCTAAAAAAACTTTCAATAAAATGTAAAATGTAGGCTGGGCATGGTGGCTCATGCCTGTAATCCCACTTTGGGAGGCCAAGGCCCGCAGATCATTTGAGGTCAGGAGTTCCAGACCAGGCTGGCCAACATGGTGAAACCCTGTCTCTACTAAAAATATAAAAATTAGCTGGGTGTGGTGGCATGTGCCTATAATCTCTGCAACTTGGGAGGCCGAGGCAGGAGAATTGCTTGAACCCAGGAGGTGGAGGTCACAATGAGCCAAGACCATGCCACTGCCCTCCAGCCTGGGTAACAGAGCAAGACTCCATCTCGAAAAAAAAATACACACACATACACACACTCACACTCATACTCACACACACATATAACCTTACTTCTCCAGTTCTTTTAGTTGTGATGTTATTGAGATACCATCTCACGCCAGTTAGAATGGCGATCATTAAAAAATCTGGAGACAACAGATGCTGGAGAGGATGTGGAGAAATAGGGACACTTTTACACTGTTGGTGGGAGTGTAAATTAGTTCAACCATTGTTGAAGACAGTGTGGCGATTCCTCAAGGACCTAGAAAGAGAAATTCCATTTGACCCAGCAATCCCATTACTGGGTATATATCCAAAGGATTACAAATTGTTCTACTATAAGGACACATGCACACGAATGTTCATTGCAGTACTGTTTGTAATAGCAAAGACCTGGAACCAACCCAAATGCCCATTGACGATAGACTGGATAGGGAAAATGTGGCACATATGCACCATGGAATATTATGCAGCCATCAAAAACGATGAATTTGGGTCCTTTGTAGGGACATGGATGAACCTGGAAACCATCATTCAGGGGCAGGCCTCAGGATACAGAATCTCTCTCGTGCCCACCTTTCAGCTGCTCCAAGGCAGAACTTGAATTTTCTCCCACCTCTCTGATGTGCGTCTTCAGACCCTGCCCAGAGAAGGTCTCACCCTATACTCTGTGGGAGGAAATGCTGACATGTGGAGCTTCCATAAAAACCCAAGAGGACTGAGTTTGAGGAGCTTCTGGATAGTTGAACACATGGAGGTTCCTGGAGGGTGGCGTGCCCAGGGTGGGCATGGAAGCTTCTCACTCCTTCTCCCATATTTTGCCCTGCACGTCTCTTCATCTGTGTCCTTTATAGTAAACGTGTAAACATAAGATTTCCCTGAGTTCTGTGAATCATTTCAGCAAATTAATCACACCCAAAGAGGGGATCACAGGAACCCCAATTCGAAGCCAGTCGGTCAAAAGTTTCTAAGGTCCAGACTTGTGACTGGTGTGTGTGTCGGGAGGCAGTCTTGGGGACTGAGCCCTCAACGTGTGAGATCTGACACTAGCTCCAGGTAGATAGTGTTGGAATTGAACTGGAGGACACCCTGTTGGTGTCTGTCATTTGGTGTTTGGGGAAAACACAAACAAACCTAACCCCTGACATTTAGTCACAGATATCTTCTCTGTTGCTTGTTGTGGTGTGAGAATTGTGGAAAAACATGATTTGATGAGAGTTTCTTTAAATAATATTCCCCTACTTTTCCAGAAAAAATCTTCTATACATAAATGCTCAGTTACAGCATGCAAACTACTAATAATCCATTTCATTATTTTCATTTATTTTGCTTAAATCACAGGGACTGGCTATGTCTGTTTTAGAGGACTGATTGTACAGTGCCTCCAATATTGTTAATCTACTGTGGCAATATATGATTAGCCAGAAGAAGTCAAAAGAAAAGAGAGAAGAATGCTGAATTTCTGGAAAGAGTTCTCATGTGACATATAAAAATGATATGCTAAATGACTAAATGAATTATGTATAAATTCTAAATGAGCTCTGAAACTTTTTTACAATAGTATAAAATAGTATAGAATATCAAAATCCATTTCAGAAATTTACCACAGTTCACTGTTATGTTTTTCATTTCAAGTAAAACTCTTCTAAAGTTTCCATAATTAAACGTATTTCAAAGTGTCTTATATGTAAGTACATACAAAGACGCCCTAACACAATGTCTTATTTTGTCTGTCTAGTATCTTTTTTCCTCTTTCACCACTATCTCGAGAACATCTGCTCCCAAATGCATATGGTTCTCTTAAGCTGGAAACCACCATACTCAAATTTCTTTGTCATGATGATTGTTCCAGATATGGGAATCTGACCCACATGGGAAAAATCAGAATGCTTCACTAAGGATGTTAAACCTATTTTCTCCTTTAGGTCGAGAATGTAAAACTGAGCCTCAAAGCAGCCAGCAACTTTATCCTTTGCCTCATAGAATGGCATGAGGAAAGGTCAACTTCCAGAGAAAAGCTGAGAAAAGACGTGGGAACTAAACAGGCCAGAGGCTGTTTAAATTAATTAAAAATAATTCAGGCATAAGGGAACATAAAGACTAAGTCACAATAACTCATGTAATGGCTGGTCAGCTTAAGAAATAAAACAATTCAGATGAAGCCAATAAGGTAATCCTTCCCCAATTGCTTCCCTCTCTCTCACCCCTTAAGTAATCATTATTAATTTGATTATTATAATTACCTTGCTATTTTAATTATATATAATTATATAAGTATAATTATATGTATTATATGTGCACGCACGCGCGCACACACACACACACACACACACACACATATATATGCATACATACATGAATCCTAAAGCAGCAGGCAAAGTCTTAGCTCTTCTCACTACATTAAATTATAAACCTGACACAAGATGTCATCGTTTCTTTCCTGAATATTGCAACAAGTATTTCGAGGTCTTTCTTATTTGACCCTTGTTTCCCTTCAGAATATTCTCAAAAGAGTAACTGGGATCATCCTTGTAAAACTTGAGCCAGATTATTTCATTCCTCAGCTCAAAACCCTCCAATACTGTCCCAAACCACGTTATGAGAGTTCTTGCAGTGTTCAGCACGCCTTCTATTCTCTCTCTGACCTCATCACCTACCATTCTCTCTATTGCTGACTTCACCAGGGTCATACTCTTGCTGAAGGTGCTGGGCAGCTGGGAATGTTATTTGTAGGAGTCACACAGCTCTCTCCCTCATTGTTTTCAGTGATTACCAAATGTTATCTTCTTGTGAGGCCTTTGCAGGTAACATTATTTCCAACATTTTTTTAAATTGCAGATGCTCAGAATTGAATTACTCATATTAATCAATTCACAGCACACAAGCACCCAATTAACGTCTGTCTCTGCATGAACATGTATTTGTTTGGTACTTTGTTTAGTTTATATTTAGTGTTTGTTGAGCTTTTCCCTTTCATCTTACTAACTTCATCATCTTCATTACCTTCCCAACCAAAGGCAGCCAATATTGGATATTTCATGTATTTCCTTTCAATCCAACTTCTATATATTTATTTATATGAATGTTTACAAAAAGGAATATTTGTGAGAATATCTAGTTTGGCTTTCTATGTTTTATTCTTAACTAAAATAATATGCTATGAATCTCACTAATTTTACTAATTTATTTCCCACTCAAATCTACGTTTTTGAAATGTATTAATTTCATTATATGTAGATCTAGATTTTTTTGCTGACAGTTGCATAGTATTCCATTATCTGCATATATTTTATGTATCTGTTCTTCTAGTTATGGAGAAATAAATATATTGCCTCTAGCTTTTTACAACCACAAAAAACTGGAAAGCATTTTTTTCTAATACCTTTGTAAATGTTTACTTACCAAATAACTTAAGTTTCTTCAGTATTATTTTATATTTTATTTTTGCCTTTAGCATCACAAAACAATTATTCTTTATTGTCCTAGAATAGTGGTCCCCAACCTTTTTGGCACTAGAGCCTGGTTTTGTGAAAGACAATTTTTCCACGGATTGGGGATGGGTGCGGGGAAGGTTTCAGGATGAAACTGTTCCATCTCAGATCATTAGGCATTAGATTCTCATAAGGAGTACGCAGCCTAGATCCCTCACATGCGGGGTTCACAGTAGGGTTTGCATTCCTAAGAGAATCTAATGTCACTGCTGATCTGACAGGAGGCAGAGCTCAGAAGGTGATGCTCACTTGCCTGCCACTCACCTCCTGCTGTGTGGCCTGGTTCCTAATAGGCCATGGACCAATACAGGTCTGTGGCCCCAGGGTTGGGGACCCCTGTCCTATAAGAAATAAAGCTTTCAAAGTTATAAACTAAGAAATTATTTCATATATCTGTGTATCTCACTATCTTCCCATCTCTGAATCATTTCAGCTCATAGTTTGACAAAAGAGATAGAACTTAAAAAGATCATTACAATTACAGCATGATGGATGCAGTGACAGAGGCTCTGAGAAGAACAAGAGCAAACTTCCTTAACAGAGACAGCTGGAGAGGGCCCACAGCTAGGTTCTTGAAAAGGTAAGCTGAGGGGTGGGTCTCAAAGGATGAACAGGTGTTTTCCAGGATCAACCATTTTGGGAAGGGGTGATCACATTAAGCAAAGAAAACAGCAGGAGCAAATGTAACAAGAGAAACTGCAGAGCCTGTGTGGAAGTCTCCACACAATTTTGATATAACCAGATGTAAAGTGGGAGAAAGGACGTGTTGGGAGACAAACTGGAGAAGTAGAAAGAGGGGCTGATTGTGTTAAACCTAGCTAGATTAATGTGGTTGATGGGGTCCATAGAAATATTTTATGCTAGAGAATGACAAAGTCAGATTAGACAGGGTCTGTAAAAGAGATTTGAAGATGATGATAATTCATCTTCAAAAACTCTCAAAGGTATATTAGGAGATCAGTGTGGACACTAGGCATTTCTGTTGGTGAGATGTGATGAAAACCTAAACATAGGCAGCAGTTAGGATGAAAAAAAGGGAAGAGATTTAAGAAATACTGAAGAGGTTAAATCTGCAAGGATTTGGCAATTGTCTAACTGTGGAAGTGAGACAGTGATTAGAAAAATAATGTAAACGAAACCAAACCTAAGATATAACATACAGGAGGAGAAAAAATTTACAAGTTAAGAGCCATAGTATTTTTGGCTGGGTGCAGTGGCTCACACCTGTAATCCTAACACTTTGGGAAACCGAGGTGGGTGGATCACAAGGTCAGGAGTTTGAGACCAGAATGGACAAGATGGTGAAACCCCATCTCTACTAGAAATATATATATATATATATATATGAATAAAAACTAGCTGATCGCAGTGGCAGGTACCTGTAATCCCAGCTACTTGGGAGGCTGGAAGGCTGGGGCAGGAGAATCACTTGAACCCGGGAGGTAGAGGTTGCAGTGAGCCAAGATCGTGCCAATGCACTACAGCCTGGTGATAGAGTGAGACTCCATCCCACACCCCTGTCCCCCCCACCCCAAAAAAAGCCATAGTATTTTCTTCTATTCCTTAGCAAAACAAACAAACAAAATTAAAATTTGATATATTTTTCTTTATGAATAAATTTGTATATTTAGAGTTGTTAATGTTCTTAAAAGTTTATGTTTAAATAATTAACAAATTATTCTTAAACAACTGTGTGTAACATAAAACTGTATATTTCCATAACATGTCTCCATGTTATCATATTTGCCATTACAACAATTCAACCTAGACTGATTCTAGATCATATTTTTGCAAAATGAATAATTAGTAACTTATTAATTAACAAAGATACAACATTTAAAGGCAAGTTTTTAAATAACTCAATAATTTCACTTTGTTCTATTGTTTTAATCCATGCCATAATTATTTCGAGGAACAGTTTAGTAGAATATTTTATTTAAAATATATTTAAATACTTTATTAAGAAAACTGTGAACAAGAAAATGATTAATTTTAGTTCTATAAAAGTTTAAAATATCACATGACATGCAAGACAAATCTCAATCTGAGACTGCTAATCCATATTCCTGAAGTCAAAAAAAAAAACGACATTCTGAAAACAGATCATATTCAGAGATCTAAAATACTCATAAACCAATGAGCAACAGCTTATGTTAATTTTACTCACATAAACTCACGGCTGACTATAAACAATAATGTAAATTGGCTGAGAAATATCATAGCAGTCTCAACATCAAACTAAATTGCACAATTGACCTAAATTTTGACCCAGCCAAGTCATCATTAATTACAAGGAAATGAATTCAAAACTATCAGACTATCAAAAGTAATAAACACTTGAAGAAATACACTCAGGCACTTCAGCACCGAAAGGTGGCTTCAGCCAGTAAGTCCATTTCTCTGACATAATGTAGCATTAATGAATGAAAGAAATATTTTTTAAAAAGCAAAATAATCACTCAGTTAACTTCCTCACTCTAGAAGATGGAGTATTTTGATAAATCACATTTCTTCTTGTTCAAGAAATTCCTTAATGTTCTCAGTGAACTTTGTGCAATGCATATAGCAACATTTAAGTCTTCCCAAATATAGAATTGTAATTTCTTTTGATTAAGCCTGCTTTTCATATCTTATGGTAGCATTCTGAATTTCTGATCTGTTTGTATATCACAAAATAAAAAGTATTAAACGAATTCTTCCACTGTTTCCAGGATACACCCTAAATGTTTTAATTAAAAACATCAAATCCGTCTTCTGGACTTGTTTGCCAGTGATTTTCTGCCTTTACTGAGAGCGCTCTGTACACACACTCACATACTAATCAGAATATGAAAGAATCTAATTGAATCAATTCTTTAAGTAATATAGAACTGTGTATTTTCATAACATGTCTCCATGTTATCATGTTTGTCATTATAACAATTCAAACTAGATTCATTCTAGATAATATTCTTGCAAAATAAATAGTGACTTTTTAATTAATAAAGACAACTTTTAAAAGCAGGTTTAAAAATAACTCAATCATTCTATCTTATTCTATTCTTTTAATCTGTACCACAATTATTTTCAGGAGCATTTTAGTAGAATATTTTATTTAAAATGTATCTAAATGCTTTATTAAGAAAACTATGAACAAAAAATGATTAGTTGTATAAAAGTTTAAAATAGCTCTTGAAATGCTAGACAAATCTCAATCTGAGACTGTTGATCCGTGTTTCTAAAGTCACAATCCTTAAGTCACAAGAAAACCACATTTCAAAAATACATCATATTCAGAGTTCTAAAACACAGCTCATATTAATTTTACTCAGATAAACTCGTGGCTAGTTATAAAAAATAGTTGAATCCATTCGATTGATAGAATTAGATTCTTAAATTGAGGAAGGATCAATTAGAAGAATCTAATTGAATTAGATTCTTCCATATTTGAAACAATAGGTCAATGCCATCATATTTATAAAGTTAAAAGGGCAAAATGTGGCCAGGTACAGTGGCTCACACTAATTCCAGCACTTTGAGACAGAGGTGAGTGAATCACCTGAAGTCAGGAGTTCGAGACCAGCCTGGCCAACATGGTGAAACCCCATCTCTGCCCAAAATACCCAAAAGTACAAAAATTAGCAGAATGCGGTGACAGGTGCCTGTAATCTCAGATACTGAGGAGGCTGAGGCAGGAGAATCACTTGAAACTGGAAGGTGGAGGTTGCAGGGAGCCAAGACCGCACTACTGCACTCCAGCCTGGGCAACAGAGTGAGTTTGTCTCAGAACAACAACAAAACAAAGAGCAAAATGAAAATATTCTACATAATTCAAACTCCAAATTACTCTTTTAACTCATCTTTAAGTCTATATTGTCTTATAAAGCATAGTCAATTTCCTTCTTCAAAATCCTGTGAAGGTTTGCTTTTCGTCATGTTCCAACAGTTTCTCTGAGTTTTAAAAATCACTTTTATATTGCTCTCTGCTGTTAACATCTTTTCTGTTTAATCTTTCTAAATCAAACTTGTGTTTAACTAGTGATCATTTTACATGATGACCATTATCATATCTTTTCATCTTTATGATGCTGGTGCCTGAAGCTGTTTTATTTGCATTTTGATTCTGAATCATTTTTCAGAATCAAAGAACCTCATTTGTCTTCCTAGATGACTCTCAGAGCTCTCTGTCCTGCATCTCCTACCTCTGCCTCTGCTTGCATTCCAGTCCTTGTCTACTGAATTGCTTCCAAATGAGCCCCCCAACTTCAGATATGATCCTCTATAATCCATCCTTCACAGCCCCAAATCTGTGTAATTTTCCTTCCTAAAATCTGTCTATATCTTCCAATTACCTATCTACAGTGTGGAGTTTAAGTTCCTCCTCACAGCTTCAGATATTTCATAATTTATCTGAACCATGGCTACTTTCCAATCCTATCTTCCACTGCTCCCTCCAGTGCAGAACTATGCTACAATCAGGCAGAAGTGTCCACAGCTTCACCAATATCACATATTTTCTCATGTTGCAAAGGCTTTGACAATGATGTTTCCTCATATTGGAAGCCTTGCCAGTATTCCTCCAACTACGAATACATATTACTTTTATTTTAAGAACTATTTTTTAAAAATATTCCTGCCAGGAAGGTTTTCCTTATCCATCCCAAAGCAGAGTACTTTAATATTCAACATTCATTCACATCTGTCAGAACTCTTACGCCAATTGTTCTTGTCTGTTCTACTAAACAGGTTCTTTCTGGCAGAGACACTGCATTAATAATCGTCTGTAGATCCAGCTGCACTTGTGAAAAAAGCACAATCAATATAAATTCAGAGTTCCTATACTTTTAAGTAAATTATGTAGTTTCTATTTTTTTTTTCTTTTTTTTTTTGAAATGGACTTTCACTCTTGTTGCCCAGGCTGGAGTGCAATGGTGCGATCTCAGCTCACCGCAACCTGCGCCCCCCAGGTTCAAGTGATTACCTTGCCTCAGCCTCCAGAGGGAGGCTGGGATTACAGGCCCGTGTCACCATGACCGGCTAATTTTGTATTTTTAGTAGAGACGGGGTTTCTCCATGTTGGTCAGGCTGGTCTCAAACTCCTGACCTCAGGTGATCCCCCAGCTTGGCCTCCCAAAGTGCTGGAGTGACAGGCATGAGCCACCGTGTCCAGCCTTAGTTTTTAATTGAAGTAATAATCTCCCTGAGTTTGGTTTTTAAAAATAGATGAAACATCAATTAGAATATATATATATATATGCACACATATATAATCATTCAATATGACAATATCATAATAATAAAATGTGTAAGGTAAAGCCCTGCTACTGCTACTTAGCATTCCATGACATCAACAATACTTGTCTGGGCTTCAGACTGCAATGTAAATTAGAGATATCACAATAGTGTGCTATTTCATGGATAAGTAAGCATCCGCTTTGGATGGTAATAGCCTAAAATTGCATCTGCTTAGTGCAGGACAAATGATGACTTGAGTAGATAGCAATTCTTTTTCCGAAGTAAAAGATTTAAACAGTATAATCTACCCCCACAGGTTTTAGTGGTGCAAAGCAAATAACAGAATATATTGATTATTTTAGAGACTAGCAGCCAACATCTAATAAGCAGTGGTGTACTTTTCTCAGAGTCTATTATCTCATGTCCATACTACTTTGTTATCTCTAAAACTGCTTCCTTAAGGGAAAGTAATACCTGGTTGACCAGATGCTTCTTTTGTGAAATGTGCTGATCTTTTCTTTTTCCAGTTTTACTTTTTTACTCACCTATAAAATATTTTCTTATACAGAAAATTATGTAAATTTCCAGCATTTTCTAGATATAATAAATTAAAAAATTACCATCAGAGAAAGAAATAAACTAAAAGATGAATTATTGTCAATAAATTCTGTCATTTTTTAAAATTCTGATTTTTTTTTCTTCCTGAACATTTATAAATATATTTTAAAATCTCAGTGAACTGGAAAAAGAAGTTAAAAGTTAAAAAGTTTGAATTTCATAGACTTCTTTTTCTGCAGAGATTATATACTTTACATCATCAAAGTTAGGGTTTTTTTTTTTTTAAAGAGAAAAAACTTTCTCTATACAACAATGATGCTATCAAAAGTCTTTAATGAGTATGTCAGATAAAAAGAGTACCTAATTGTAATACTGACCACTGAAGAGTTTTAAGATAATGGATATTTATAATAATTTAGGGGAGTAGTAGAAAATTATTTACTTACTTCAAATAATACCAATTTTTTCTTTCTTTTTTTTTTTTTTTTTTTTGAAACAGAGTCTCCTTTTGTCACCCAGGCTGGAGTGTAGTGGCACAGTTTCAGCTCACTCCAGCCTCCACCTCCCTGTTCAAGTGAGTCTCCTGCCTTAGCCTCCCGAGTAGCTGGGATTATAGGCACACACCACCATGCCCAGGTAATTTTTGTATTTTTAGTAGAGACGGGGTTTCACCATGTTGGCCAGGATGGTCTTGATCTCCTGACTTCATTATCCACCGGCGTCAGCCTCCCAAAGTGCTAGGATTACAGGCGTGAGCCACTGCACCGACTAATATTTCTTATTATGCAGTTTGATTCCTATCACTTGTTTTTCATTTCTTCATGTATCAAAAGGTTAAATAATTTTATGGCTTTTTTTTTTTGACAAGGTCTCACTTGGTCGTCCAGGCCGGAGTGCAGTAGCATGATCTTGGCCCACTGTAACCTCTGCTTCCTGAACTCAAGCAATCCTCCCACCTCAGTGTCCGAAGTAGCTGGGACCACAGGTGTGTGCCACCACACCCAGATAATTATTATATTTTTTTTGGTAAAGATGGGGTTCTGCCATGTTGCCCAGGCTGGTCTTGAACTCCTGAACTCGAGCAATCTGCCTGCTTCAGCCTCCCAAAGGTGCTGGGATTACAGGCATGAGCCACCCTATTCCATCACCATTTTACATGTTTTATGATTTCTTTTTAAAAAAAAAAAAAAAAAACTCACATATCATTTATCTCAGCCCTTTATTTTACCTAACCCATAGTCAAATTGCTAAGAGAAACCCACTGTCAACTATTTCTTAAAAATCTGTTTCTTGGGTTATTTTAACATTCATATTTCTCAAGATAATTTTGTATTGCTTTTATAATATATTGGCTTTTTAAATTTTGGTAGATGATTTAGCCTTTCTCATCCTTGTTATATATTACATTCTTGATTAAACTAACATTTGGAATTTTTATTAATTTGACTATTTAATATTCAGTTCTGAGAAAATTTGGTTATTACATGGCAAGCTTTACTTAATTCTTATTTTTTCCTTAAGTTATTAATTGCTTTGTTTCACAATTTGCTCAGCTCTCTACACACCTATCTCTAATTGTTCTCAAAAAAGAGCAGTAAATCCCCTCTCAATACTATTTTTCACTTGGCCAGACACATCAAGACTTTTGTCAATTCTCTTCTCTCCTGCAACAGCACCCCAGCCTCGTGCAGCCTAGAACTCTCCATGTATTTTTGTTTTTGAAATTTGTGTTGTGGTGGAGGTGTTGAAGAGAAGGAAGATTCACATTCTTTGCCAGCACTATGTGTAATGATCCCTGGCTTTGACCTTTCCACCTGGGTTTTTAAAGGGAGTACCTAGGTGTGTAGCTGATGGTCAGGTGAAGATGTAAAGTAGGATTAGCTTGGATTTTGAATTCCAGCCAAGTAGATGGACGCTCTGCAGCAGCTGCCCCCATGTGTTGAGAACACAAAACCACAGGCTGTCTCTTCTGCTAGTGCTTGGTCACAGTGTGTACCTGTTCGCCTTTCTGGTGACAAACACCATTCTAAATTGGGTCTTCAGGGACCTGGAAGAATGAATGAATTTCTAAGCTTCTCTAGTTTCTCTGGAGACCCAAGTTTTTTTTTAAATTGGGCTACTAGAAATGTCTGAAACCCCAAAATACATTGGAATCAAATACAGATTTTTAATAACTGCTAATGAACTCTTCATATTTGATATTTGATCTCCACGTTTGATATTTTATCTCCCTATCTCGATATTTGATCAGATTTTTCCAGGCGTTCTTTATGTCTGCTGCAAGGCTACTATCTTTAGATTCTCCTTATCTCATCATGGAAGTCCTCTCTTCTCTGTGTCTCTTGATTCACAAAGTATTGAGTGTGGGGGTCAGGGTGTGCTTATATGTTGTTAATTCTTTCTTCTGGTGGAGCATATGTTCAAGAAGCTTCCTGAGATAGGTATAACAGAAAGTAAAATTTTTGTACTTAGCCTTCTCAAAAATCATTTTATTTTACTTTTATACTAGATAGTTTATGTATAGATTTTTAGTTTACAATCCTTTCCATTTAAAATATCAAAGGCATTAATTACTATCCCCTTTCCTTTTAAGTCTCTATTATTGCTGCTGAGATATTGTTTGAATTCTTTTCTTCTTTGTAGTTAATGTATATTAATTAATTACCTTGAGAAACATTTAGCATCCTCCCTGCGTCTCTTGTTTTCTGAATTACTATGATGTTGTCCCATGGTGCAAGTCTCTTTTCATTTCTTGTCTTTCTAATGTGGAGATTTGTTTTCTTCAGTTTAAAGAAATGTGTTACATTTTGAATAACATTTCTTTTTCTCTCTCCCTCTTTTCTGTGGAATTACCTCTAGATAGAATTTGAACCTGATAGGATAATCACTTAATTGTTTTTTTAACAATTATAAGGTTGTTTGCTAATTTCTCTTCAGTGAAAAGTCATTTTCACTGACATGCTAGTTCATTTCTGTTGTGTGTGTGTGTGTGTGTGTGTGTGTGTGTGTGTGTATGTGTGTGTGTGTGTGTTTTGAGACAGAGCCTCACTTTGTCACCCAGGCTAGAATGCAGTGGTACAACCTCAGCTCCCTGTAACCTCTGCCTCCAGGGCTCAAGCAATTCCCCTATCTTAGCCTCCTGAGTAGCTGGGACCGCAGACATGCACTACCACGCCCAGCTAAGTTTTGTATTTTTTGTAGAGATGGGGTTTACGCCATGTTGCCCAGGTTGGTCTTAAACTCCTGAGCTGAAGCGATCTGTCCTCCTTGGTTTTCCAAAGTGCTGGGACAAGAGACATGAGCCACTTCACCTGGCTCTTCACTGCATAATTTTTGACCATGTTTGCTCTTGTTCGTTTGTCCTTTTTTTGAGTAAAATATGGGAGATCTTTATTTAGGATAGTGATCACTTAGTAAACATATAAGTTACAATATTGTAATCTTATTTATAGTTTACTCATTGCCTTTGTTTTTGGTTTATTTTACTATAGAAATGTTATTATTATTTGTAGACAAAAATGTCTATTATTTCTTTGATGGTTTATGGCTTCTTATCTTGCTTAGGACATTGCCCCCAGCACTCCACCAAGCTTGTACAAATCTTATTTGGATTTCCTTCTAACATTTTTATTATTTCCTTTTTAAACTTCACCTTCTTAATAGAACTTAAAATTATTTGGCATATGTTAATGACTAGAAGTCTAATTTTCTTTTCTTACTGAAGAAAACTATGGGAGAAATATTTGATAAACAAATCAACTTCTATGGAATGCAATCTCTGTTCCATTGGAATTTATAATAATCATTTACTTTAAAGCCATATTTGGACTAGTTAAGTTATCCATTTGTCCATTTATCTGTTTGTCTATTTTGTGTTAATGTTATCTTGAATACAGAAATTTTACAGAAATTTTTAATATCTGATAAAACAAGATTTTAAATATTTTTTGGCAAGCTACATGGCACCTGTATAAATGGTGCTACTAGCTGATTGGCTATAATCATTAAGTGTTGGATGTTTTCCTTCCTAAACCATTTAAGATAGTCTTATAAATTTAAAATGATTTTTTCATGAAATATCTCTGTAACTATCAATATCAAAGTAAAAATGTTGATAAGTACAATGGCAAGAGTCAGGTGATGTTAGATTAGCTATCTGTAGATTCTATTTAATAAGTTGGCTATAAAACTCTACTTGAATGGTTTTATGGTTCTAGGTCTTTGTTTCCTTGACTATATAAAGTGGAAATTATTATTTCAATTATTCCATGTCTCTATCTCCTACTGTCTTGTGACAAATGAACCAGATAATGTGAAGGCATTTAGAACAAAATAAACATTATGTATTTGTGATATTTACACATCCTTTGTTAATTTTTTATATCTATACTAAGAAAATATTCTTGGCCTTTATTTGTTCAGTGTTACTTGCTAAGTTTTAGTATTCTTATCTTGATTCAAAAGCCTCTCTCTCATAAATAAATCAGAGCAACAACTCCCAGTGCAACCATTTCAGGGACTTCCAGGTAAAGAAGACATTTTGAAAAATATTGAAAACTGCTATTTCAGATGTTAATCTTTGGAAGTCTAAGATATTCTGGGCTGTACCTCAAGCAGTTGACAATTCTTTGATGTGTGCTAAGACTAAGAGATACCCAAGATCACTTCTAGAAATTTAATTCATTTAACTTTTTAATGGTCAATCAATACCCTCCAGAGATGAATCTGGCTTAGATTTAAGACAGATTTTTAAAAATATTTCAATAACAGGGTACTTTGTAGTAGATGCCATTAATTTTAAATTCCCAGTGAGTAATTCAGGACTAGAAATAAGTGACACTAAATTTTAGATTCAGGTAATTTAGGAAAATATGATAAGGTGATAAGGTCCAGAGAAACCACCTCCAAATAGGGGGAGGCTTTCCCCTTGCACCCTTTGTTCTAGCTTCACTGAATAACTTTCTTCCTATATACCCCCAATTTTTTCTTTCATCTGTATTATTCCTCATGCTGTTCTTCAGTCTGAACTTGGCCTCATTCATTACCACGTCTAGACCTTGTTCAACTTTCAAAGCAGTCACTACTTGTAACCTCTTTCACAAAACCATGCTCCCCACCATTACTCCTACTGATGTGGCCATGCTGTTTAATGCTGAAATTCCAAAGCACATGATTTTCCCTCTGGCTTATACATTTTTATCATAATTATTCTTTGCGTCATGGCTATTAAAGGCCCTTCTCAGGATGACTGTTAACATATGCAATAGGCATGGTACAGTCACCAACCAATCTGAACGGACACTGGCTACACACACCTGGTTCGGCAAGCATGCTTACTGGCTGCTGATCAGCATATGTATTGAACTGATCTCTGTAAAATCCAAAGTTTTAATATGGTGTTTTGCATATAATAGACACACTCATATATGGCACTAATAAACTTTGGAAACATAAGAAAGGTAGACTATGTGATGGGAAAAACAAGGCAGCAAGGTCACTTATTTGTGGAGTGAATTATTGGATGCCATAATAATAGCTGTTATTATAAACTAATTAATTGAGGATCTTCCATAATGGTTTCATATCTTTTCTTTGAGACTAGAGCCTAACAAATTTCTAGGATGTTCGAAGTTTATTTGCTCTGGAAACTGAATTTCCATTCTTACTGAAACTAGATTGAATTTTACAAAGATAATTAAGAAAATAAGTAATTTATTAGGGTTATTTGTTCTTTAAATGCATGCAGCAAAGAAAATTAAACTTCATGGGAAGTTGTGATTGTAATACTTGTCAAAGATGATGAACACCTGGTTTAGTAGACTTAATGGAGCAAGGCAGCTACTACATGGATGCTCACTGGCAAAAATAACAGTATTAAATACATCCATCTTAACTAAAGGAAGAGCCAGCTAGCTTATCTTAAAAGATGTAATTAGATGTTTTTAGTGTAAATTGGGAAAACACTCATCTGTACAATTTGAAAGTCTAATTGGTTTGATTTAATCTTAAAGAAAAGTGCTCTTGTATAGCTCTCATTGTCAACAAAAGCACAGTATTTTATCAATCCTGAATAATAATCACTTCTTTGGATGGGATCCAAATGACCCTGTCTCACATATACTTTCAATTTAATAATAGCTACAACTTAAAGGATGTTAACTGTATGGCAAACACAACACTTATTTGCACTTTACATTATGCACTAAATTAAATTGTGGAAATTCAACAATTGATTAGGGGAGTTAGTCCAAAACGGTATTACTGTTATTTACTACAACTTAGGTGGGATCCCCAGAACCTTTCATAGATCTCACATTCTGACCCATTGAACTAATCTCATGCTGGGATTAAAATTTATGAGCAACTTCTATAAATAAGGTAAAACATTATTAGAGAAAATGTCTAAGTGGAAAATTATTTTTTTTAAACCAGAAGTAGAATTAATAGGCTTGCTTAATAATAATAAGAAGGATATGGCTATTTAACAGTAAAAATACTTAATAACATTCTCAACAGAAAATTGCAACCCCATAAAACATTACTTTTTACATTCTGAGCCCTATAAAGCAAAAACAAGAATAAAAATTTTATGTGAACAAACTATCTAAAAGTGAGTACTTAAAATCTATTATGTACTCTGGATTAAAGTATGCTATCCTAAAGCAAATATTTGTAGATGAATATTTCTTAAAGTGGACTAAGATGTTCATAAAAAAAGTGCTGAAATGAACAAAATAAGTACTTAAGATGAAGTAGAACATTTCAAGGACCTATAATGTCAAGAAAACTGTGCTTATCTACAGAGGCACAGTTTTTCTGATGTCCTGGTGAAGGATTGAATGGAGGAAAAACACAACCAGAAAACTATATGTTTTGTCTAAAAACAAACTGAATTGACTCTTGTTCCCCACCACCCCCCCCCATTAAATTGCTTGTTTATGTTCACTGGCAATAAAAGGAAGTAAAGGTAATTATTTGGATCACTCAAAACAAACAAAATACAGATTATACATATAACTCAAGTACAACACAAAGTTAATGCTATATTTCTATGTGAACAAAACAAAATCTTGTACTTTAAATAGATGTCTTCTATACACATGGATACAGGGAAGGAACTATCCCACGCCGGGGCCTGTCGAGGGGTGGTGGGATAGGGAGGGATAGCATTAGGAGAAATACCTAATGTAGATGATGGGCTGATGGGTGCAGCAAACCACCATGGCATGTGTATACCTATTCTGCACATTCTGCACATGTACCCCAGAACTTAAAGTATAATAAATGTAAAAATAAAAAATGCTAAAATAAAAAAATTGATGTGTTCTCCTATCTGCAGAGAGCAAATAAATTCTTAATCATTTTCTTCCCACTCTGTTTATATATTCTTATTTAAAATTGTTTCTGAAAGTTTAATATTATTGCAGTTTCCTTCTCCATATTATTAACTATCTTTTATATTTCTCTTATAGCGTGATTTTTGCCCAATTCATATAGATATGTAGATTATTAATTTGGTTATTGTCAAATATTAATAGTAACTCAGTCAAAAACAACTTATCCAAAACGTTGCTACCAAAAGGGCACTTGACTATAAATGACTCACATTATATTACAGATTCCATCTTGTTCCCATCCTCAACCCCCGGCCCTCTGCTCAATAACTAATCTGAGATCAACTGTTGATCAGGGTCAGTTCACTAAAGGGGAAACATATTGACTCACAAGTTTCAATAAAATTAAAGTAGCCTCTGATTGGCTCTTTCTTGGAAAACAAGCATGTTTTGTGTGGGACTGACACCAAAGAAGAAAGCAGTATTAGGTTGAACAATTTCTGTTCATTGACAGCTGTTAACATTTATACCAAAACAATTTTGTTATAAACTTTAGGATTAAAGAAAGGTAAAACTAAGTAGCTAAAACTATGCATGAATTGCTTTTCTATATATTTAAATTCTAGAGTAATATGAAAATCGACAGCTGCCAACTGTACAGGTAATCATATTTGTTACTCATTTACTCAACAAACATTCTCTAAGTAACTCTTTGGGCAAGACTGTCTGCCAAGTGCTGGGATACCAAGATGAGTAAGCCCTATCTCTGATCTGAGAATTGTTCAGTCTTATGGGGAAGACAAAAATAGAAATAGGTAATTTAAATCAAGGAACAATGATAAAATACGCACATTTTGTGAACTGTGTGTGTTAAGAACATAGCAGGAAAAGGAGGCAAAACGGGGAAGAGGGTGAATTAAGTGCAGGGCATACGTAGGTTGATGTATCCATGTAAAATATTGTGCTGGCCCTATACTTCTGTGCTCTCAGGTGCATTCTTCAGTCTTTTCCTTCCTTACTTCTCAGAGTAGCTGCCCTGTACACTGTTTCCCAGACTTCTCTGTCAACTGGCTTCCAGTTGGATATGATCAGGCACTGGCAGAGATTGGAGAATGGGAGGAAGAGAGAACCAGGATATTTCTCCCCATCCTTGTCTGTCTCAGGATATATTTCTGGCATTGACTCAATCTCTTTCATGTTTCTTGCTCCCAGCAAGCAGGCTTGTCCTGATTTCGGCTCTCACTATCCTCTAGCCTATGGTGACAGTAGCTTTTTCTGCTGCTTCACTATCCCCTATTTAATTTCTCTGCTGCTTTTATGAGTATATAATCAATTGCTAGTCATTTGTTTCCTCTATTTTATATATCTGGAACAGTTTCTATTTTCCTGGTTGGACACAAATGCCTGACAGATTGAGTCTAAATTACAGGAGTTTGGGACCAATCAACACATAATAGAGAGTTCATGAGCGTATACAGAGATAGTGTAGGTAAAAGGATTGGTAGGCTGAGGGTGGAACCCTGAGGTATACAGCAACAGATGAAGGAAACATAGCCTTTGAAGGAGTTCAAAGATTAATTTACAATTTTGAGTAGAACAAGAAAAATGTGGCATTCACTTAAGCCCCTGAGAAAACCTAGGTATCACTTAGGCCCAGCATTTCTCAGATGAGGTTTCTGAAGACAGAGAAATGAGGTCACATATCTAATAAAGACCAGAACTGAAATTTAAACCTGTTTCCCTGTGTAGTGTTCTTGTGATAACACACCCATAATCACTCTAATAGTGTGACATTTCATGTCATTTTCACCTGTTCTGACCTTGTTTTATGTGTGCACTTCAGTTTCCTTTTATATAAAGCTAATACATGTTATTATTTACCTCCTGGGTAATTAGAATAAACTACTTAGAATAGTTAAATGTATTGAGAGAGGTTGGAACATCACATGAAGGACAATAGAGCTACTAGACTTTTTATTTTTTTGAGACGGAGTCTTGCTCTGTTGCCCAGGCTGGAGTGCAGTGGCACGATCTTGGCTTACTGCAACCTCTGCCTCCAGAGTTGAAGCAATTCTCCTGCCCCGGCCTCCTGAGTAGCTAGGATTATAGGCATGTGCCACCACATCCAGTTAATTTTTGTATTTTTAGTAAAGACGGGGTTTTACCATATTGGCAGGCTGATCTTGAACTCCTGACCTCATAATCTGCCCACCTTGGCCTCCCAAAGTGTTGGGATTTCAGGTGTGAGCCACCATGCCCGGCCAGGGCTAATAGATTTTATCACAGTATTATGAAAAGTAAGCTAGTCATTGTACAGCTTATAGACATTCTTTATATGTGTTTGCTGAAGCTAAGGACTTTTTGCATTTGGTAGTAATTTACTACTTGTTTAATAAAACCAAATTTGAAATTAGTATTTTGAGAAGTTAGTTTAGTAATTAATTTTTCTGTAAAAGGATTTTTACACCATTAGTTTCTTCTCAGCTTCATGTATTTAAGAATTTCCCTGGACTTAAATGAGGTTCCATGATTGATTGATTTTCTATTTGCATGATATTTTAAATAAAATATATATTTTTAATTTCAAGAAGATTTCCCTCCCACATGGGGAAAGTCTTCTGAGTCTTTTTGTGTCATCTTCTCATTCTTTCTCTTTTAATTTTTCAGTACCCCAAGGTACTTCAAAGTTAAACACAAATGAGAAAATTGGAAATTGTTAAATGAATCAAAGTCATTCTCATTTAATAGATGATGTTGTCTTACTACCTATAGCTTTTACCGTTAGTTTGTAACATTTAAATTCATGTTAAAAGAAAAACAACTACTCAACACTTATACTGTAGAATGTAGATTCAGCTAAAATCCAGTATTGCAAATTTGTACTTACCTTCTGTGTCTGCTAGTCCTACTCCTACCCCTGGCTGTTTTACAGGCTCTTGTCCATTCTGTCCCATCTTCCCTCTGTTTAAAAATAAAATAAAATGATATATTCAGTTATGATCTCATGAATTCAAAGGAGGCTAAGTTTGCATAAATAATATTACATTGAAAGTAATGGCAAAAACCGCAATTATTTTGGACCAACCTAATGTTTTCGGACTTGCAATAATTATTTGAATGGGGCATATACACATAGTTAATTGCTCCATATCATCATTTTAAAATGTGAACTTGTTTATTATTCCTATTCAGGCCAAACAATATTCCTCAAAATTCAGTAATTTTTATTTGTAGGCTTATTTATCAAAAGATAACACCATCATGACATTTCCAAATTTTGTTTTAGAATATTTTATTTATTTCTAACTCAAAAATGATAAAGGGCTTTATATTTTTATACATTGTATTGATGAGTTATTCTAGTTTTTTTTGGTGAGAAGAGCAATATTGAATTAAATAATATATAAAAATGATACTGTAACAGAAGATTTCTTATTTCATGTATTTTATTTTATTTTATTTCAATTCTTTCCTGTTTTTTTCTGCTGTGTTGTGCAAACTGGCTTTTGTAGTCAGCCAGATTGCTTGGTCTCCACTCCTGCCTTTGCTATTTCTTGCTGTGTGTAAGCTAAGGCAAAGTGCCTGGTCAAGACTGTTTCTCCTTTTGTGATATAAAGATAATATTAGCCACATTTTGATTACGAAAAAAATTTCATCAAAAATGCATTAAAAAAGTTTAACAGAGTGTCTGAGAAATAATAAGCATTCAATAAATATAGCATATTAGTAGGTAGGTATGCTTATAGTAGCCTTAGAATTCAGCAAAAATCTGCTAATCACTTTCAGTTTTCAGCTTCAAACTTTTTGTAAAGTCAGCTAGATGAAAAATTCATGATACTTTGAGCATTGTAAGTTAAGAATGTTAATAATTTAACAGCTAAAGAACTGTAGGACACTTCTTATTTCTTCAGCTAGAGAAAAAGCTACATGGCACGTGAAAAAGTTTGGAATTTGTCTTTATATAAACTTAGATAAGGTGTTTTAAAAAGTTGGAATAAAAACTGTGTTATAGAAGGATGCTTGAACAGAAGAGCATCTTGATGCTGTACTTTGTAGACAACACTTCTAGCATAGCAGGATTTACAAACAATTAATTCTAACTTTCATAGGAAGTACTTGGTTTGCTGGACCTGCTGAAAAGATAACTGTATTTATTTCTTAAAAATCCAATTATATCTTAGTTGAAAACTGCTCTAAAGGTCCTCTTACTCCACTTCGGAGAAGGTGCTGACATGTTTCTACACATAATATAAGAGGAACATATAAATTCAGAAATTATTCTATCTCGAAGGCCATTACATTGTTCCATTATGATAATTCTAGGTTAAAGGTTTAAGCACAAATTTTTATTAAGTGTTTATGTGAGGGACCAAGTTCATGCAAATTAAACAATTTCCAGCATTTCTGTTTTACCATATGTATGTTAAAGCATGATCTGCATGGTCGACATCCGCATACATATTTAAACAATGCACAAAACTTTAGCTTATGTAATTGCTTCATCAAGATTCAAGACAAGTCATTAAGTAAAAAAAAAAATGAAAAAGAACTCTGCTCTGTCAGCATTAGAGAAGAAAAAAAGCTTAATAGCAACCATCTTACTTTTATCAGTACAGCTATGCTGGTAGAGGGAGCGAAAACATAACCTGTTTCTGAGCCACACTCAACTGAAAGTGAAGGTCTTTTTAGTATTTCTGATCTAGTAGATTAGAATACTAAAAAATTGATACTCTTAATACTATCCCAGGCTTTCTAAAAGTAGTTATTATAAGTCTTAGTAATTGTAATAAAACTACATTTTGATAATTTTTGGCTTTGTTCTTGACTCTTAGACTTCATATGTTAATGGTGTTATTCAGCTAGTCTTTGCTTTCAATCAAAACAGTTTTTAACATAGATACTTAGCCAATATGTGTAGCAAGTACATTTTGAAGATTATACAAAAAGCTTTTGCAGTACTGGGAAGTTAAATTAAGTGGGAAGGAAATGTAACGGTGTGTCATGTGAAGAATGTGGTTTCTCTGAATTCCCAATGACTACTCTTCAGCTCAGAAGATTTTGGCTATACATTTTATAATTTATATTTTTAAACAACCACTAAATATTTATTAAACACTTTTCCTAGCTCAAGCAATAATTGTATTAGATATAATGGGGCATATAAAAAAACTACCAAATACTACTTCTCACACATATTCTATAAAGGTTTTCAAAAGTTGGTTGTGCTCATATGGCAAAGCAAGAATCTCCTAGACAGTTGTGAGAAGCTTTGATTTACAAGAGAAAAAGGAAAATGGGAAAAAACAAAATTGGAATGTGGCATATACATAGAAAATACATAATCTACTCATCCTTCAGACATTGACAAATTAACATAGTTTACTCTTTGGAAGTTATAACTTTATCATCAGTGTTAAATTACATATTTTAAAAGGTGCAGAAAAATTGGAAGGATAACAAATTATATGTGGTTCAAAACCTTTATAAATTCACATGACATTTACAGCTTAGTGAGAAATGTAATGAATTTGTAGAAATTCTTTTCTGTCAAATTGAATTATCAGAAGTCAAAGACTAATGGGATTAGATTCCTTTTAGAAAGAATTTCCAATAAAATAGAACTGATTAATTACAAATAACTCTATTGAATCCATAGAGTAAGTCTCGTGAAAGAAAAGAAAGCTAAGTTGGACAGGTGCTACAATAACAATTTGCTTAATTTAAATTAAAAAATGGAGTTTGAAACAACAAAATGAACACATTTTTTTCACTGTAAAAATCTACTTTCCCTATTGCTTTGCTTTTATAAACTGAAACATTATCAAAATATTACAACTATTGTGGACATAAAAAAGATTTATAAAAATGTTTATTTTAAAACAAAAAGAAATAGAATATCCACCCCCTGAAGTCTTCACTTAGAATTGGAGAAAAACGAAAAAGACCCTTTCACAACCCACATCAGGGTTGGCAAGCTCTGCAAAGTGCCACTTAGTAAATATTTTAGATGAGTTCTTTTCTAAGGACTTAATTCTGCTCTGTAGCACAAAAGCTGCATCAGGCAACGCAGAGGTATTAGGTACAGTTGTGTTCCAATATAACTTAGTTTTTGTTCACTGAAATTTTAATTTCCTATAATTTTCATGTATCACAAAGTATGACACTTGTTTTGTTTTTTTCATACACATTAAAAAATGGAAAAACCATTTTTAGCTCACAGGCCATAGAAAACCTGATGGTATGCTGGATTTGCCCTGGCCTAAATACTGGGACCCGGGTGGTCCTGTGGTATTTTCAAAATCCAGAACAGTTAATGGGAAGGAGAAGGAAAGGTCAGGAAGTTTCGATTTTGATATTGGAACAGACATAACCTACATATTTATCTTGAATGCCACCAATATGACCAAAGTGATTCTAACACATTTAGTCTGCTTAAGTTTTGCATTTGATTTGCAAAATGACTTTTTTTGAGGTTTAACATTATGAATGAGTCTTATTCCAAGAGTACCTACTCAGGGACCTAGCCATACTTGCTATTTGTTCTAGAAAGTATGGAAACACTTCAAAACCTTCAATGTTAGTTGTAGAGGGATTTTTAGTTGAAAAGTCTATATGATTATTCACTATGTCATCTATCTCAAATATGAGATATGGATTCTTTGAATATGTTTAAGTCTCTCCTGATTCAATGTATACATGTTTGTCTCAAATACCAGTAATGTTTGCATTTGGTCATTATGCGATTAAAACATTACTGTGCTCCTGCAGAACTTTATCCTGGGATGGCTAAGTTATTGTTTTAGCAGTTTTTACATTAAATACAGATTATATTGATTAAGTAGTTCTGGTAGTGACTAACATTTATCCTTAGAATCAACTGGATTAATCCAATCTTTCTTGAACAATCTATCTTTATGTAGGCATTAACAGTTCAAGTGTCTCAGGGACAATGACTCAGAATTGGATAATCATCTAGTTATTTCCTGTTAACTGTTGAGAATGCCTTACTCATGATGCTGAGTAAGCTTTGTAGTAACAAAAAGAGACCCACTTACATCCTTGGAATAGGAAATAGATTAGTCTCCCCTGCAGTGCTGCTGCTTCCTTCACTGTCCACGCTATACCCACTGCCAAAGCTGCTGCCCGAGGAGCCGGTGGACACAGAGCTTTCTGCAGGCCGGTGATTGGGAGGCTTTGCTGTATGGTGTGGGAAGATTCAACACCACAGTTAATAAATGAAGCTGACATTGATCTACAAATGCATAATTATACATCTTCTTAATTTACATGTAGAGAGAAACAGCTACTGAAGAATTCTACATTTTCGACCTGCCTTTTCATTTCCTTTACTGATAATGCACAGCAGTAACAAATTATTTTACTGTTTTTACTGTACGTCAAAGAAAAACAATCACCTTTAGGAAAATAATATCTAATTTTTAGACTGAGTTAAATAGTATGTAACTATTTGACTATTATTACTTTTGTGGTTTTGTTTTACAGTATTGCAATAGTGATATGGTAAATAAATAAGAATTTTGGCTATTTCATGGAGAAAAGAGTTTAGAAAGACTTGGGTAGATAGAAATGGCAGGATAAAAAACTGCTTAATATTTTTCATATTACTAGATAATAATCTGTTTTTCTCCTTAGAAACAAAGATGCAAAATAGAATTTTAAGAAGTTATTGAAAATTCTGTATTTATGTGCCTCTGTCTACTATCTCCAGGAAGTTTTAAAAATTTAAAGATATCTGTTTCCCTTCAGGCATTTCCTAGTTTATCACTGAGACTTGTTTCAAAAATTTCCTAAGTTTGATATTTTTATTTGAATATAAAAATCCATATTACCATAGAGATGTTACAAATTTGTACAATAAATTATGCAGTAGGGGAACAGTACTAATATTGTTGGCAGATTTGAGAAGAAATTTTGTTGCAAACAGAAGGAAGATAAGGCAAGTGTTTCCCTTATTTTGCTGGGGAGAATTTTCTCTATTAAGTTTTTGAAACTGTTGATATTTGTCTTCTGCCAGAGAGTGAACTTTTTGGTCACACTGATCTGGTTTTGAATTACAATCTATTTTTCAACAATTCGAAGTTGCTTTTCTCATTTGAAAACAATGGAGTCAGTAATGCCTACCTCGTAAAATTATGATTATGAGGAGTGGGATACATAGGAGTCAGTAACTTACTTTTCTTCCTCCTGTGATATTATATGCCACATCCCCACTCTTCTCAAGGGCTTTGCCGTCAATGGCTGTTTCTTATTGTCGTTGAACTTAAATAGTCTTTGACAATGAATTTACCTGTATTCTCCTGTAAATCTAGATGTGTTCTAACCTACAAATCTACTTAGAGTCTTTCTTCTTCATAAATGCATCCCTATTCCTTCAGGAGTTATTAGCCAGCTGGATACATTTATACTACTGGGTGAATAGCTGATAATCATTTTATGATCCTAAGATATCTACATATTTCTTAAGGATATGTATAAACACACAACAATTCTTAATCTGGTTGAATTTTATCAATATAATAACCAAATGAAGTGTAACACATAAACGTTGTGTGGGAAACCATTTGAGGACAGGAAATTCACCAACAGGATAGCTAGGATCAAGTCTTGCAAAGGATTTACCTTTTCCCCCATTTCTTCACTTTCCATTTCAACAATAGTAGATCCTCTAAAGCCACAAGGAATTTTTATATCTATTCCAGTGGCAGTATGATCCCTTCCCCAGAATAGGAAAGTAAGAAATAACATTTTAATAATGAGTCAATTGTGTATCAGATGTGTTTTAGTTAGAAATGGCTATTTAGAAAAAGGTGTTCCTAACTTATAGACATCTGATATACAATTGACTAACTGAATTGAACGCTCTCAAACAGCCAGTCACCAATGAATTGCTAGTTGCCCATAGGAGTACATTTGTGGAAACAGAATAGTTATGTTTCTTGAATATTTTCTTTAACGTACGTAGAAGAAATCCAGATGATGTATTTAGTGTTAAAGAAAATTATCTAAATTATTCTTAAAAGAATAATTTAAAAACCGTAAAGGTAATATTAGTAGGATATAAAATTACGGACATGTATAAAGTAGATTAAAATGCATAATCTACATAATGAGTCAGATCAGTTAATTGATTATAAACAAAAGAAAGATGTCATACTTTTTGACTGGCATTATATAATCGAATTCATAGATGTTAGTATGACATTGAATGGAAGACATTAATTCCATCAATTGGAAAATCACAATCTACTATTTTCAAAGATAAACCTTAATTAATAAACACTAATATTTAATCAATTTATATTTACTAAATTAAAATAATTTTCATTTAAGAGCAACCTCACAATGAACAAAAATAGCTATACTATAAAAAGTCTTATTATTTACATTTGAAAAGAGTCCATCCTTTCTTTTGTCAACTTTGGTTTTACCTGATGCAATTTTTAGTTCTATTCCTCTTCTGGCAAAGTTGAGAAATGTGCACAGAATATAAAATAGCATAATAAAAAGAAAGAAACAAAGCTAGAAATAAATTTAAGAAAGGACAGTTTTTTTCCATCTTGCCTATCTCTTTGAATAGAAATCTTGTTTGGAAAACCTGTGCAAGAGTTGTCATTATTTTAAATGCAAACAAATAACATTTTATAAGAAATACTATAAAACAAATCCAGGGAACATAACAGAACCAGTCTAGTATCTCTGCAAAACAAGATTACATCTAAGGTTCTGTCTATGACAATTTTAGGCATTTAGAAGTTAGGTGAATAATTCAAATGGATCTAGATTGTTGGCGTTATCATAACAAAACATCTGGTGCTGGGTTAAATTCTGTATTCTTAACCTGGTATCTAAGTGTAGTCCAGAGATATATAGCCTGATATTTGGTTAGTTGATGAAAAATGAATTAACTTAAAACACACAACAGATCTTTTCTTCTTACTGGGCTATATCTACATACCATAAAATGTGATAAAATAAAAAATACAGAAGTTTTGATAAGCTGGTTCTAAGAATCCATATTTTAATAGCTCTTTTCCAGGTATTTGAAACATGTATTTTACTCATTTCTTGCTCTTGAAACAGACTTCAAAAAAGAAAGCATCAATTCTTTTAAATTGAGCTAAATCTGCATAAAAGCAAACTTTTTAACAAATGAAGTGTTTTTAAGACTTTATTATCTGAGGCTGGAGCTTAGGTAATCTCAAGACATCTAAGAATTTCAACCAAATTCTTTAGTTTCCCTCTCAAAAGAGTTTTTTATTGGTCTGCTCCTTTCCAAATATATCTTGCATGATTCTCCTTCAAACACTTCACATGGAAGCCCTCTCAGACCATCACTCTGGCTCCCTTTGGTTTGGCTTTTTCTTTCCAACTTTATTAAGCCCTCCTTTATCCTATCACTTTCATGTATCTAAATTAAAGTTATCTGTAAAGGCCTAGCTCAGAAATCACCTGCTTCATGCATTTCTCCTCATTCTCCCATTCAGAAGTGACGTCTCCTAAATCTGGACTCTTGTAGCACATAATCTGTCATTATTGGAAGCAGAGCCTATGTTTTCACCTTGGTAACCTCCTTAAAAACTTGTCCTGGAACTTGTTTGAATAATATTGAATGAATAAATAATAATAATAATAGTAAATTAATAATTCCTTTAATCAAATGATCAAAACATCTGAATGATTTAATAGATAATTTCACTTTTTAAAATAAAGTTTTTTGTTTTATACAAATAATAAATTTCTCACCCAGAAGGCCACTTGATATGGAAGGTTTTTTTTTTCCCCCCATGTTCTTTGTCAAAGAAACTTTAGGGAGTCATATATATATATATATATATACACACACACATACACACACACACATGTGTATATATATATATATAGGCTTTTAAAACCAGAGATAACTTTAATCTGTAAGGAAAAATGGCGATCATTCATACTGTATAGAAAAAGGTGATTTTTTAAACCCCAATGTCCCAAAACACTGGTTTAATTGAAGCAAATATTTAACGACAATACAATAAATGTTGCGAATTTCAAAAAGTTCATAATAGATCACAAATATTACATATATATTTAAAATGAAAACAACAAGAGAAAATAATATGTATAGTAATGTTCTGTGGGAGCCAGCACTATTATGGACTCTAGAACTTGTCCTGAGCCCACATGTTGGCATGTAGATAGTCAGAGAGCTCTGGGTTATATTTAAGTATAATATCTCTCTGTTTGTCTATGTTGTTGAAGGAAATAATATTTTAAAACACTAAAACAAAGTATAATTTTCCATAATTTTATAATTTCAAAATCAACAATTTAGATATATTCTACTTCTGCTTAATTCTTGCAACTCTTTTAATTAGAGTTTCAGAAACCATGGACCTACTATGTGTGAATGTATTATGCACCTGTGTATTACACATGAAAAAAGTTTATATAAACATTGAGAGGCTTTTCTTAATAAAAAGATACATCTTTGGAGTCATTTTTTTTTATGAATTATGTTTTTGCGTCTAGTTTCTTTTTGAAATCCTAAGTATATTATCAAGTACCAACTACAGAAAGAGTGGATGCTATAAATATATAGTAGAATCAGCTCATTTATAGAAAGTGTCCTGTGCCCTAAAAGAATAAATCTTAGAATGTTGAATCATTTTTGTTACTCAATTATTGAGTGGGCACTTCAGGTAAACAAATGCTACCTTCTGTGACACAAACTGTTTTATTTTTTGACCTCTTCACTTTCTTTGGCTGTTAATGGTTAGACATCATTGTGTTTTATTACTCCACTGTGGCTAATCTTAATTAAATCGGAATTGTCTCTTTGACTGCACATCTGTCTTCAATTAGTTTGCTCTGTTGGCTTTTCCTTCCTCTACTATACAGTATTTAAATATGCAATGTTATTACTGTACCTACCACATGGTGGCAGCACTTTGCTCTGAGAGCACGGATCAAATTGTAGACTCGACTTTCACCACTTTTATACCACATCCAGTTGTCTGAAATTTAAAAGTCAAGGTCTTTGCCTCTCTCACTAAATTCCAAAAATTACTCCAAAAATGCTTGGAATGTATATAGGTTGCTGTCTACGATGTTCTATTATTGATTTTATATCTTTGGTCCAGCACAGGACTATTTACAAATATTCTTATGTATTATATAGGTAGCTTGTACTTTCCCAAATTACTTGGTTAATACAGTAGTATCTTCATACATACAGTCTTTAAAATTTTAAGATTAACTGAATCAATCAACAATTTTATTTATTCCAGTTGTTTAATCATGGAACAGAAATAATTACCTAGCTGTTTTAGAAATCATGTATCTAGGGAATTTTTACTCCCTTTAGCTAGCTTTAATTTAGCTAGTATTTACATCAGGGACCTTTCTCCTTTCTCTCTTTTTTCTCTGTTTCTCCCTCTTACCTTTCCTTCCTTCCCACCTCCTCTCTCTGTCATCTACCTGTTGTTATTGCTGTTATTGTTTTTGTTTGTTTTCACTAAAGGGATTTTGAAGTTTTATCTCAATAAAAATTTTTTTTGAATGTGGGTCTTAAAATTTCAGGTTTTAAGTGCCATTTTGACCAGCTATTATTGGTATGTTTTCCCTTGAACTATATACAATCACACTTTCTGTATGTTTTTATTACAGTTCAGGGATTCTAATTTAAGAAGAGATATTGCATATTAAAAGTAATTTAGAAGTTTAATTTTTTTTCTAAATCTACTTCAGTATAATTGTTATCTATTTGGGAAAATCTAAAGCAAGGTGGACACAAGAAAAATGGCCTAGGTAGTCGCAATACAGCTATTTGTAGGAGTTTTCACACACCACCAAATAACAAGTTTTAGCAAATACAGGTATTGAAACTCTGATATCTGTATCAGTCATTTGTAAGTTGTTAAGTATGGAAGTTGAAGGAAGGATGTAATTGAAAATTTCGTTTTCAAACGACAAATTATTAAATGACTATATAATCATTACAGGTATATATATATACATGTAAATAATATACCTACTATAAAGTTATCACAAATCATGAGCAATTAAATGTTGCAGCATTTTTCCTTATAAAAATAAAAATACTTCCCTTAAGATGTTTCATATTCGTATAGTAGCTTCTTTTAGAGAAGATGGAGACATGTTACCTCCATTTGTTGTGTTCAAGAAAGATGGTAAAGCTTTTATGTTCACAGTTTTCTCTCTCCATACACACTGGCTTTGTTACTGAGCTCTTAAAGACATTTTAATTAACAATTTAATTTGTTTATAATGAGTCATTATCTGACTTTATAGATAATAAGATCAGATAATAAGATCAATGATCACTTCAGGAAACAGAAGTAATAGTACAAAGCAATGTAACAAATGAAAGTGAAGTTAGCTTAACTAATAACACGGTATAGAGGAATTTTTTTCTTACAAAAAAAGTACGTATTGGTTCAGCATACTATAACCCTTGCATTTAAAAGGCAATGATAATGTTGCCTTTTAAGTAGGTCTTCCTTTTTTTTTTGAGATGTTTTTAGTTCACAAGTGATTTTGGAAGAAGCCACTTAAAATATAGTTTAAGTGAGAATCAAATTTTATAGTAAATAATGAAAGAAAGTTTGGTTAAGACATTACCATATATGAAAGTTAAGAAAGTAAATTCATTTTGTCTTAAATAAGTTTAGGCTGTAATTCCAACTATGTTCAAATAAATAGAATGAACAAAGAATGTATCCAGTGCCAAATTCTGGTTTGGTGCTAAAAAATGCAAATACAATAATGATCTTTATCTTTCAACAATTAATAGCATGGGAGATCATATGTGAAAGAAAAAACATTCAGTTTTTAGCTACATCAATTTTTCATGGGCAACTTTAATTTTTTAAATTTTCCTTTTATTCTCTTTTGAAACAGAAGCATTTTCTCTCTTGCTGTTTGCTTGCACTACGCTTGCATTAGGCTGTCAGACAGGTATTTCCAGCTGACAACTGGAGAATTAAAAAGCCAAGCAGAGATAAAGACTACTGTAAAACATGCAGGTTTGTTTGAGTAAAAAGTCATTCTAAAAATAGTCACTTTGAAAAGCGTTCTTACATAATCCTGAAACTGTGAGAACTTACATCACGACCGCTTAGATAACAGGAATGCTGTCCTTAAATGGAATCCGAACATTTTGAAAATTCATTAAATTCTGCCCAAATGCAAAAGGTTGAGCACTTTTCCAGTTCGTTTTCATATTATTCCAATTTGGTCAATGGCCATGAAGTAAAGAGGAGGTTTGGACAATTATTTGATAAACGCATGTCTGGTTTCATGAGACCCAACCTCTCTAGTTAATATCATTAATCTTTCTCCAAATAGATCCTTAAAAAATACTTTCAGTTTACCTATAGATGGCTACATTGCAGTGGACTGTACAGATTATGAGAGAACCAGAGGCAGAACAAATAAATTAAAATTAATTCTATTTTCCAGATATTTTTAAACATGATGATGTTTGGTTGCACATAAATGTAAATTGATGACTGATTACATTTTTTTTTTTTCTAGACAGAGTTTTGCTTTGTTACCAGGCTGGAGTGAAGTGGCTGATCTTGGTTCACTGTAACCTCTGCCTCTCGGGTTCAAGTGATTCTCCTGCCTCAGCCTCCTGAGTGACTGGGATTACAGGTGCGCACCACCACACCCAGCTAATTTTTGTGTTTTTAGTAGAGACGGGGTTTCACCATGTTGGACAGGATGATCTCAATCTCTTGACCTCGTGATCCACCCGCCTTGGCCTCCCAAAGTGCTGGGATTACAGGCGTGAGCCACCGCACCCGGCCGATTACATTTTTCTTTTTCCATCTCAGTTGAAGACAGACAAAACTCACACTTTTCTTACTCATTATAATTTTTTCCATATACCTTTAAATTCAATAAATATTACTAGCATGAGAGATTCATGAGGACAGTAATTTTTGTCTATTTTGTTTGCTGTAGCATCACCAACACCTTGAAGAGGTTCTGTGATACAATTTGCACTAAAAATAATATCAGCAAATGTATATAAAAATGACCTAATAAGTGATTCAGATAATACTTTTCATAAATGATAAACACATATTTGCAAATATCCTTCTAGCATTAAATATTTTGAAACTCACCAAATTATGTATTTGAAATTAAGGATCAAGTATTCGGTAAGAAACTTTCCATTTTTCCTCAAATTTGAATCTTCAGTTTTTCTATTGCTATGTCAATACAATTAATATCTGCTATATAGGATCAGTAATGTAGATAATGGAAGAAAAATCAATTGATAATTCATAAACAACTGTTTTTCTATAAATGTTAACTTCACAATAAGGACAAAAAGTTTTATTCTACCTTTATAATACTTCTGTCACTCTAGTTTAGCTTGGAAGCAGCTTGATTAAAGCTGATAGGCAACTTACCAGACAAATTTCAAAGGAAAAAGTAATAATTATGGACATAGAAACGTAATTTAATCTATATCATTCCCAATAAAACAAAAAAATTGCTATATAAATTTAAAATGTCATTTGTCAATCTTAATAATTATAAATTAAAATCAAATGAGAAAAGAAAGAAGGGGTTCTGAAATAGGAGGATATAAAAGATATAGAAAATTTACAGACAAATATGATAAACATGTTTTGGAAGAAGCCCTTAATCAGTCTTTGACTATTGTAAAAATTATGATTGTGTATAAGTCAGTGGCTCTTAAATATTTTTAAGCTTAAATATATTTAAATAATTTAATTTATAATAAGTTATAAATTATAATCTAATATACTTAAATATTTAAGCAGGACAACCAGCTTAAATATTTTGGTCTTATCTTAGAACTTTTTTAATAGTCCAACGAACTTTGTTTTATGTAGGTTATATCTACTGATATTTATCATATTCAAAATAAATAAAACATTAAAACAAAAAATCAACAAGCACATATTCCATTAGTCATCAAGGCAATGACATCATGACACCTTATGTAGCTGCTGGGAAACTTCACTGTACACTTGAGAAAAAAATGAGAGTGAAAAGGCAAATACCATGTTAATCGTTAAGAATATTTTGACCTTGAAGAACCCTAAAAGGGTTTCTGGGACACCCCTCGTCCCCCATCAGGAATCAGTGGACACACTCTGAGAATTACTGGTCAAGACCCACAGTAATGGAAATGAAGTACTGTGAAAAATGAGAAGAAACTGATTAGCATCAGTTTCTTTGACAGTCATTTTAAACAATTACATACGTCAATACCATTTTATTATGCTATTTAAATTTTGCGTTCTGTCTGTACTGAAAAATATCGAGTTGTCAGCTTTTCTGACCAGATTTGTTATTGATATTGGTATTCATATTACTGGTCTCTAAGCTTCTTAAAAACTTGTTTCATTCAGAACTTCACAACTCTAGAAATATACGGCATGAATTAAAAATATATTGGATCACAAAAACTTGCTTGTTTTTTCTATCTTTGGTTAAAAACAAAACAAAACAAGAAAATACTATTTTATAGTGCACAGAAACCTAGAGTAAATAATGATAATTGGCAGGCATAAAATAATGCAAATTCTTCCCTAAAGTGTTTTTCTGTACATAAAGTCTCTTTAATATTTTTGTACATTAATAGTTGGAAGGAAGCAAAATGGTGATTAAATAGTTATTGACTTTATTAAATGTCATTGGCAATAAGAATGCTTTAAAACAAAAACTACATAATAGATCTATATAGAAAGATATGTGAATTGGGTAGTTGTAAAAATACTTTTTCTATATTTCTCTATATTCCAAGTTCTTTTTATAAAAAGAATCAGATAAAAATAGTGTGATCTATAGAACTTGAAATACACGGTTTTGAATTTGAAATATTTTAGTGAAGAGAAGTGAATTTTGCTATGTTCTTTTTAAGAACAATATGGTAGAGATTGTATTTCACTATCTTCTACATTTAAAAATAGAAGCCTGTGATCCTAACTTTTACCAAACATTTCTTCTGAAAAATTTATCTGCCTTGATTTATGATATTGGGTTGATGCAAAAGTGATTGGGGATTTTGCTATTACTTTCAATGATAAAAACCACAATTACTTTTTGCACCAACTTAATATTATTTTGATTAATCTGTTCAAAGTATAAATTAATTGTATTTTTCAGTATCTAAAACACATTAAATTAAATGATGGTTATATCATTCCTATTCACACATCTACCAAACTCAACATCCCAATCAAAATTTTATACTTCTAATATAATTTGGTTTCATTTGAGAATTCATGTGTCTTTTTAATGATTCATTACACATTAACATGTACAGCACAGTAATAAAAATAAAAAAGAATATTTTCATAGTCTCCTTCAGTATACATGGAGATTCCTTAATCTTACCCCATACCCACGTTTTTCCCCCAGATCATCTTACACAATGGAGAATGAGTGAAATATTATGGTTTACATAATGTATGTAATACATGTGGATGAGAAGTGGAAAAATAATCAAGCATTTCATGGATAGATATCAGGATTTGGGGGTTATTATTAAGTAGTCAAATAGTGTCTTTGGCATTCCTGCACCTCTCCTTGGGCAATAGTTCCCTGGTTCCATGATCCTATCCAAGTGAGAAACTTGCCTGCCCCATGCTCTTATTGTACCCTGACTGCCCCCCACTGTGTTTCCATCAGCATTCTCATTTCCCTCCCCCAACAGCATTTACTTGCCTGTCTTATTTCCAGAGGTCCTGCTCCCTGGTGGTAATTTGATAAACTAACTTTTTGAAAATAATTTGCATTATAATTTGCATTATAAAAACTAGGCTTCATGGATATGATTGTTAAAAACATGTAATAAATAATATTTAACAAACCTTGGTATGTTAAAATTTAGGCCTTTCTCTTAGATCATGTATTAATAGTCCTATCCTCATTATTTAGGCCCATAGTTAGATCGTATGACTAAGGCATAACAATGTTGAAGCCAAGTTGCCAGTTGGTTTTACTATTCATGTCAGATGAAATGAACATATAAATTCCCATTGTGGACCAGACCAAAGTATGTGGATGGCTCGGTGCAGATCCATGCCTACTACTGAAAAAGAACAGAAGTACCCATTGATGGTAGGTCATAAATTCATCTTCAGGAATGAAGGTCCATAAACAAGAGATAGTGTGATATGATCAGAGTTCCACATTTACTGTCTGATTCTGTATGTATAGCAGAGGTATTTTTAGCAAGAAATTTCAATGACTATAGAAATATCTGAAAATGCATAATCAATCATCCCAAGAAAATGTGGAATCTCTCAAAACCAAAATTTTGGAAAAGCACTTTGATTTTCACAGGCAACAAAATGAAATCCTCATCACCAGGGAAATAGGTATAGAATTCTGAAAGCTGAAATTGTCCAAATTGATTATCTTAGATTTTGTTGGATGTTTAGTTTGAATTTTCTTCTTAAACTGCTCAAGGTTTTTAAAAAATTTTTTGCACAAACACATGGAAATGAGGAATGTAAAATTTGTTTTTATTAATGTTGTACATACATTGTTAAAGAAGACGTCACCTCCAAATGAAATTATGGTTTCTCTTACACTTTTTCCCTTTATTTTTCTTATGGGCCTGTCCTTTACAGAAACAGGGAAGGCTAAATTCCTTCTGACCAGAGTGATCATTGGCTTCTGGTCAAAAGAAAATAGGATGCTGATTATCTACTATCATTTGTAACCAACAATTCCCTCCACTCCCAGTACCCACCCGCTCCCGAACCCATCCACCCACTACCACTTGTCCAGGGCAGCAGCTCCCACAGAGTGATGGCTTAGTAAGAGTTCGCCAAGGTAACACATGGATATGAAACTCTTCTTTGACAGGTGCCGCAAATGAGCTTTATTGAAAGTGGAGTTTCCAGCTGTGGTCTGTGGAAGTAGCTTCAGGCTTTTTTCCTACAATTCGGCCACATCAAGGAACTCGGAATCATATTTCCTTGCATGACTTATCTAATGACTTATCTTCTCACCTAATCTCTCCAACCTGTCCCAATAGCTCTTGTTTTATTCACCAGGGTAGAGGGATGTTTCTACTCATCCTGTATTACCAATTTCTAAACTCATACTCAAACAGTATCAAACAAAAATAGCTCAGGATTTTCAAACTGTACTTAAATTTAATATATTGGATTTCGACTAAATAAATCTTCAAGGTTTTAGAAATGCTTCCATTTGTTTTTGTTTTGATACAATTTTCAAACAACCAAACAAACAAATAACATTCTGAAATGGCAAGATTTGCATTCAGCTAAACTAACCAGCACGGGAAAAACGACCACGACGACGACAACCAAAAACATCACCAGAGGTTTTTAACTGCGGAGAGCTATGTAGGCATCAGGATGGTTTGGCACAATCTGTCTAATCTTTCCCATAAGGTTTCTTAGCATGCAGCTAAACCCCAGAGGGAAAGAAAAAAATTCCTTTTGGCTCACTCCATAATTCTTGTTTGACCCATATTTTATGCTAGTTCAAGCAGAAATCTGCTGAGAAGCTTACAAAAAAAATCTTTGAAAAGCTCTTTAGGGACAACTTTGTCCCTCTTGATAGAAATGCCTACAGATGAAGGCACAGCCTTTTCGAAGGGAGCCACAAACACTGCCTAATGCCTCACTGGGCTTGCCCAGTGGGAAGATTTGCTTTTGTTGAGTTAAATAAACAACTTTTAGAAAGGAGGACCATGAAGATAGAGAGTATAAATTGTATTCTGCCATCATTTCTAGCTACCTCTTCATTTGTAAGAACTTGAGAGATAAGTCATAAATAAGTAAATGACTGTTCTTTTTAAAACTATGAGAGTTAGATTTTAAAGGAGACAATGCAAATTCAAAAATTATAACTCTTGGTCACAAGACAATGTTACATTTGTCAGTTCTGAACATTTCTAGCTGTGTGTTCTTAGATCAGCCAGCCTACCCCTCTGATTCTCTGATTGCTCACCCATAAAAAAACAGGGATAAGAATATTGAAATGACTACCCTATCCACTTAATGTGATAATATGAGAAACGAATGACAGACACGCTGTACAACATAAAGAACTATTCAAATGCGGAGTATTATTTTCAGAATGCAGATGGGATTATAGGAACTCCATTGTGAGGTTTGAAATGGGACACTTATCCAAACACTTACAAGTATTATTAACACTTCTGCAGTTAGTAAACAGGAACATGCAGATTCTTTTTATATGTTTGTATCTCTGCCTAGTTTTTCTCACCACACTTTAAACAAATTACATTGCATTTTATATAAATTTAACACTATATTATGCTTCCTATGAAGTGTCTGGAAATATACATGGATCAATTATCTTGGTACATTTATAGTAGCAGAAAAATTATAGAAAACAAGGCTTTTTATTTATCCCCTATTAGAACAAAATTAAACATGAAAGCATGCTATGTTATCTAGTTTTCCTTTCAATAATGGTTTTAATGAAGAGTGACATCTAATTCAATCACAAGACTAAATGTTTGAGAATATCTATTAGAACACTATTTTAAAAAAGGGATTAAAAACAATTTAATATAAATTTTAAGGACTACGTCTGGGAAGAAAATCATATAAAATGTTACATAGAAACAGTTAAGTCACAATAATTTTAAAAAGGTGTAAAATAAGGGAAGTGTTTAATTACTGTGACATTTATAAGAGAGTATTTCAAGTAAGAACATGAATTACATGAAGAAATCAACTGAAGTTATTTGATAAAGAAAAGGTGAGAGGTGGAATTTTAAAAATAAAAGTTTTAGTAAGGCTAACAAGAAAAAAGAAATCATGCTTTGGTGATAATCTATAAACTGGGCTTCATAAACACATATTCAAAATTATCCTAATGTTTAAGCTGATTGTTTTCTTAGTTACCTAATTTAACAAATACCTCAGTGGTTTCTCTCTGTATTGCCACATACGTCTTACAGTGCCACCACATATATAATGAATTGGGAGAAGGACATATGAAATACTAATTTTATGAGAATAAAAAGAATGCAATAGGAAAATATAAGGCTTCAATTTAATTTTGTGGCAAATATAGAATCATAAAATCAAATATTTTAGGGCTGAGAGGTACTTAAGGAGGCAAATACTACTATCCCATTTTTTAAAAAACATTACTTTTATAAGTGTTTTTGCACTACATTTGAAGATAATTTTATAATCACTTCTAGTTTCATGCCTTGTCACTGGCACTGGCACTCTTTCTTGGGGGAAAATTCTACCAATGTTGGGGTCAGGTTACAGATGGATGTAAATTTGCTTTCCTTTCTGAACACAGCTATGAGATCAAGGTTAGCTACTTTTCCAAAGCAAGAGCTCATGGAATTTACCCGCCTCTAAGCAGAAACCTAAGGAGACTGCAAAGTAGATCAGACGTGGGAGAGAGAAATAGAAGTGTTGCCTATGGTAGCCCAATCCCATTATTTATTTACATTTTAATGTAATCTCTGATGATTTTATTTTGTAATAATTTTCTATCTTATAGTGTTTCCAAGATGGAACCCTGTCTTGCTCTCAAATGTCCAACCATTACATCTGTCACTAGCAATGGAACAGTAACTAGAATCTACTGTAAGGAAATCAAATGAGAAAACAAAACTGACACATTCATTTTAAGCTGCATCATATAACAATGGCTCAGAACCCAGTAGTTTATGAATGAAATAAAGATACTTTATTTATTACACAGGCACTTGGAGATTCACATGCCCAACACATCTGATACACTTAACAACTATGGAAACACGAGTGGAAAATGTCTGTTTGTAGGATCAAGAGAGAACTTTCACCACGTAAAGGTAAATTAGTGCATTAACAGTTTTTCCTTTACTTTCCTCTAAGAATTTCAAAATCCACTAAATTTTTAAAAGTTACACTTGAAATAATATGCAACAAAAACTGATCCACATTCCAACTGGTAGGCTAACTTAGACTGTGAGCAATTTAAACTTTTATCACAATGAAACATATTTATACTCATGCTTGAACAGATTAGGTTAGTAGCATGCATTCCATTCTGCAATATGAATATTGTTAATCTATTTCCCAACAAAAGTCAAAAGATGCCCAGTGCATAGAAAAATACAAATATCACTGTAGTCAATATATTACGGGACTGATCTTGGGACTTACATGGTGATGATGAAGTCCTGAAATGCCATGCCCACAAAAGCACATTAAAAAGTGGATAAACATATTTTATCAGACAACCTCTAAAAATTAAAGATGAGAGCTTTAAATTTGGGGAATGTTCTTGCTGTGTGCTTTGAACAGGGCCTTTCTGCTCACCTCCTTCTGGCTTGACTGGTCCATCAGACATCACCTTCCTGAGGGCTAGCTGGCTTTGGTCTTGGTTGCCATTGGCTGGTGGAGGCAGATTATCAGACTGAGTTCTTTGAATGGGGAGGACTCCTGCTATGCTGTGTCTGTGCTGCTTCCTGGCATGATTAGACTGACCGCTTTTATGTGCTGCTGTGGCAGTGTGGGTGAAATGGAAACCCAGAGTATGTATCCTCAGATGGAACCAGCTTAAATGTTATTCATGCAAACAGAAGTGCGCTTTTGCTCTATTTAAATAAGTTGTGTTTTCAAATGCCAAAGTGACACCACATGCACAGCACTAGAGGGGGTTAAAACTGGCTGTTTCTTTGGAAATGATGGCTAGGGAAATGGAGAGAACAACGATCTGTCTCCATTGCCTGGCTAATGCCTTTTAGAAGTAACAGGGCACCTACATTTGTGAAATATTTGCACTTATTAAGCTTTTATATAACTACATCAATTGACTAAATTTTCACAAATGAAATAAAAATACAGCAGTTAAGATAGGTGAATTGTTACACTTTGATTGACTTATAGCTACCAGACATAGCATATCTTGATTTCCAGCGGTTAGAAAAAAAACATCTGTAAAATCTGTCTTCACATACAAAGTGTGCTCCAACAGAATGGACCGAATTGTGCTCCTCAGTGAGGCTGCACTGCCTCATCACATATGCTTATACATATATTAAGACTATGTAGTTTTTTGAGAATATAAGAAATATGATTTTCTTTACAGATTTTTCAGAAGACTACAAATTTTTGCACATGGAAAACGTCCACATTTCACAAGTATAATTTATTAATGTTCTAAAGCATTGTCTTGAAATGGCTTTTCCTCCAAGGTTCTAGAAGTTGATTGTTGGTTGCATTACCTTCTGCCTAGACTTTTTGAGTGTTTTCAGATACAAGAATCTAATTGCGAATCTGCTCTAAATACTTACATGTGTGCACTTTTTTTTTTTTTTTTTTTTTTTTTTTTGGTATAAGGCCTGGAAAATTGGCAGCCACTTGTGCTTATAATTTCTGTATTCTAAAGGATATTTAAGCACAAACAAAAAGGACACAACATTGCTTTGCCTCCAAACATCACAGACACTGTACCAAATACTATGAGCCAGGTTGGATGGATGGTGGAAACAAAGGAGAAACAGCCAGTTTTATTTCAGTCTATGTAAACGAAAAAAATCTAAATAAGAAAGAGCATATTTATGTTTTTGATATTGTTCTTACACAGACAAAGGGACAGAGAACAGAGTGAGCAGAGGATGTCGAAAACTGAAAGCAAACAGGAAAGGACAGCAGGAAAGAAAGGCAACAGATGAACATTAAGCTGCCATGCTGAGGAATTTATTTGCGTCTTTTACTTGGTTGAATGCGGAGTTGTTGCACGGCGGCTTCGGCAGCAGCTATGGCAGCCCCTGCATCTTCCAGGTGGGTCTGAGTGACGCTGGTTTTGCTTTGACTGCGAGAAGGTCCATGAGAACGGAGATGGCCTTCTGATGATGATTTTGAGCTACCAGGACTACTATGGGATTTCTCAATGGTGGGAACCTGCATGTCTGGTCACAAAAGGGTAAAACATGAGTTAAAGTTGTTTCAGCATTCCTCCTGTCAAGCTTGGTCTACACATAATCTGAAACTGTCTAAAATTTATGTTAATTTTGTGTCTTATATGGCTCATTTATGCAAGTGGTCACCATACAGAACTGTGATTAAACATCTGGGAAACAATTTGGGGGAGGAAAGGCAAAAGCATGATAGTAATGAGAAGAGATAACTTTGAAAAGAGAAATACATTCTAACTAGCTTCTAGTAATACATATTAACTTCTAGTTACACCAAGGACCTCTCCTAATTCCAGTAGAGGTCAAATAGGAGACAGTAGGCTTATACTTCCACAGGAGGAGTTTTAAGCAAAAACAGAGTGAAGGATGTGAGTCACTAGGACATATTAAATGTGGAGATTATAGAATAATTCCTCAAACCATTGTAGAGATCACATATTTCCTAGGCAGTCATAGGGAGAGGGAGATCTTTACATTAATGATCTTGCAGAATGTTAAGCAACACAGAGTTGAGAAGGCTAAATGGAATCCATACATGATCTATAAAACTCATTCATAAATAATCTACAGCACTCATAGGCAGTGGTTTATGGTATCAACTCAGTGGCCTACTGGACATGGACTCACTTTCTCATCTCCTAGAACACTTGCATTTATGATTTGGAGAATCTCATGTACAAAGAACCACTTTTCAATTTGACGCACTTTCCTAGAAAAGGTGACAAGGAAGTAATAAATACTCAAGTCCAATATAAAAATTATATTTAATACTTATAAATAGTTAAGTATATCTAGGTAAGGTACCACGTTAATCCCACAGAGGCAGTAACTCAGTTTATGATGAGGATTAATGTTGTGTTGTAGGACAGTTGGTAATGAGCCTGTCAGAGGAAAAGCTCATTTGAATGAGAGTGCTGTACATATTTGCATATTGCCATACCCAATGTATGGCACTGTTAAAACAATAATAACAATTGTTAAAAAATTAGCTAGAGTCCAGCAGTTAGGAAAGACTTAAGAAAATTTCAGCATGCCAACTGTTTTGATGACAGGGGAAAATATTCTTTGTAGGATGAATAATAAGTAGCATAAAAAATTATATTTATGGGGTAAAACAATATTTATGGGCAACCAGAGATTCAAACTATTAGAAGGATTATACGTTAATGACAATAATAATTATGTCTAGTTAATGAACTGGTAGGAATTTTTATATTATCTTTATGAAATGCCCACATGCATTTTCTGAAATCATGTTATCATAGATTTTGAGGTGGAATAGACCAAATAGCTCATATAGTCCAAACTCCTCCATTTTATATGTTGAAAAATGAACAGTTAGAGAAGTGATGATTATAAAATCATACACCTAAGCATGCATGATGATCTGAGACTAAAGCCCATTTCTCCTGATTCCATATCCATCACTCTTTGCATGACATTATAGTTATATTAAGTATTTTCCAGTAGTGTCTAATTTGTTAATATATATTAAATATACAAACATTCACACTAAGAAGATACAGACTGAACAAAGAGACACAAAGCTTTTTCTACTTAAAACATATTTCCTACCCTTTGATGGGTCAGGGAAGATACCATGGCTTCTGCTTTTTATAACAGATGGCTTTGGAGACTGCTGGCTGCCCTGACTGGAATGAGACTTGCCATGATCAATGCTTTCAGTCTGTTCTTTGAGAGGATACCACCTTGGAGTGTTATCGAGGTGAGATGTGCTAGATAAATCAATCAATACCTGAAAAAAGTATAATAAATAAATGAAATTTAGGGGCTAAAGTATAATTTATTCATTACTTTTTCTATGTTCTAAGGTTTATTCAAGACTGTAAACCAAAAAATACAGTATAACTTTTGAGGATGATGATTCTGTCTTCCTCATTTTTCTTCACCAATGAAACTGGAAACAATGTCTTGTGCATACAAGATGCTTAATACATGTTTGCCTGAACAGAACTGTATAACATTTTTGACTATTAAATTATTTGGATATGATGTGAAAAGGTAGGGTCACAAGTCAATCTGTTCATAACACAAAACTTCTTTTTGTTGTAAGAATTCATTCTAATCTTAAACTGGACCAGCAACCTTGAAAAATGTTTGATTTTAGTCACAAAAGGGACAAAATGAAAAAGAATGAGTAAGTTGCAATTAGGAATGTATTTCTTCTATTTTAAAACACACTTCAGTTAGCATTTGAAATAGGGATATGACTAACACATTTTTGTCACGGTTTAATTGGCAACATTTTTTTTCTTAGTACATTGGTGCATTTTTCAGTTGCTGACATCTTAGATTTGATGAGCTAAAAAGAAATGAAAACCAGACTAATGGATATATATTTTTAGGCTCATGTAAACATAAGATCATAAATTAGAAGGACTTAAATAAGTCACTTTTTTGAAATGAGACATAAAGTCAGATACTAATCTAGAGTACTCCTGCCTAAGATCAGAATTAGTCCAAATGGCTAGACCTGGATGGAGCTGGAAGGCAAGGAGCAAGTGCTCTGGTTTTGGTGAAAAGAGAGGTGCAAAGTCTTAAGAACCAAACAAGGCCTCATTACCACCTTGATTACGTGACTGTTTTATATCATCTCTATCAAAAGAATATCATATTTTGTAGATTTTGGATTTTTTAGAGATGATTTTTAATATTCATTCCTAACTTCTGCTCTAAGCAGAGCACTAAACAATGTGTATGTGTATATATATTATATACACTATTTAAACTATATATAGTATAAATATACATCTGGATACATACAATTGTATAGGATACATAACATATAATGTATATGTACATTATATATAGTATACATTATGCATTGCACATATACCCATCTACAGTGTATATATGCAATGCATAATATATATTTATATATACAATGCATAATATATAATGTATATATACAGTGTGTACATATGTATTATATATAATGTTCCTATATATAAATATGTGTATATATATCTCTATTATGTTCCTATGTATAAACATGTGTGTATATACAATGCATAATATATAATGTATATATACAAAATGTGTACATATGTATTATATATAATGTTCCTATATATAAACAATATGTGTGTGTATGTGTGTGTGTGTGTGTGTGTGTGTGTGTGTGTGTATATATATATATATTATGTTCCTAGGTATAAACAATGTGTGCGTATATATGTATCTATAAAGAATGTATATATATAAAATAGATTAAAAATTCACAAGATCCGTTCACTCTAACAATTTCATTAGGTTATTTATTTTAAAATTTTTACAGGTACATAGTAAACATATATATTTATGGGGCATATGAGATATTCTGATACAGGTGTACAATTAGGTTATTTTGACTCCTTGATGTTAATGTAAAAGTTATTTTTATTGTTTTCTCCTACTTGTAGTTTTGCTTCTTAAAATGTTTTCAGTGTTTTTTCTCAGGATACTTAATTATAAATAACAATGTGATATGTAACATCAAATCAATTAAGGCACCTGAAAACACAGTTTTAAAAGTCCAGGTCATTTTATAATATAATAAATTTGTTACTTCAAATCTCATTTGGACTCACAGTATGATTACATATTTTCCTAATGAAAAAATATTTCATCTTAGAAATTAATTATAAAGTACAAGTGATAGAGTGAAAATCATTTTTGAGTTGCTAGTAATCTACTCAAAGAATAAATCAGGAAATAAATTCTATCTGCCAAAAGATTTTATTCAAAATGGCTGTCTTATAAACTTCAGAAACATGCTTTGCATCACGCTTTAGTTGGTGGTTTACCATAGAAGCAAATAAGGGAAAGGAAGTCAGAGGCTTACCTCCCCAAGAAAGTCGTTGGATGAAAATCTATCATAATCCCAAACTGTCACCTCCAGTGTTTTCTTCTTGAGCTACACAGTTCAAATAAAAACCTAATTAACCTCATCTTTCCATCATACATTTTCATTACACACATACAGTAAACATATTTATTTTTACTTCCTTAAACTCCTTCTATTTATGTGAAAATACTTAAAATTTTACCAAAAACTATGTAGCTTAAATATATTAAATATTATATAAAATTTGAATGATTTTGCAGTCTCAACTAGGGTTTGATCACATGGAACATTATTATTTTGTGAACAAAATGTTAATTCTAACTTTTTTATTCTATCCCCACCTCATTTTAAAAATAGCAGAATTTTTAAATACTCTGAATATAAGAAATTCATAGATTGTAAAAATGTCTAGGATTATTTACATGAAGTATTTGGATTAGATGTTGTTTCAGCAATTTCCAAAAAACATAGTAGCACTGTCTTATTTCTGCAGGTGAGTTTATTTAAAATTCATGAGCCCAGATTATAATTTATATACAGCTTCAACTTTGTCATCAAATTAATCTACTAGAAGACAAATAAAGAGCCTCATTTTGAAAGACAGTTCACTTGTACATTGGTTTATATGGAACTGCCTTTGTAGTCTTCTCTCTGAATTCAACCTTATAAATTTCAGTTATTGTCTGTTACTCAAAGCTATAAAAATGCAGATTTTCAGAAGCACATTAATGCAATTTTGCCCATAGTCACTTATCTGTGGTGAAAATCTTTTATGCTAGTCATCATTTTGCCTACTTCGTAGAGGTTAGTACCACAATGCCAGATTCTCAGGAGGCCTCAATTTAGCAAACAGATGAGTTCCTGAAATATTTTCTGGTGGAGTAACACAGTTCTATGCATTGAAACTTATCTTTTCTGTGTATTGTTTTTGAAAGTCAAAATATAGCCAGTTGGAAAATATATTTCCCTCTTAAATTTTATAAATGTGTCTTAGAATATTAAAAAATTTAAATTCTGAAATAATTAATGGAAAATATTCCACTAGTTTTCTTATTTTGTTTGTTTATGGTCTGGTTGTTTTGTCAAATGTGCTGCACATTTACTTTCACTCTATGTTCAAATGTCCCTCATTTTTTTTCCATTGGCTACATTTCTTATGTGTATTTTATTTAACTCTTTTTGTTTGATTGGCAAAATGTATATAGATCCCAATCTTTGAATAATTGTGTTATCACTGTACTTATATTAGCCTAATTTTGTCACCTAGAAATAATCTTTACATACCTGTTCCATGGAAATACTTTTATAAATTACTGTTTGATTCCACTCAGGATTAAGACTTTTCTGAACATATTTAGTCCTTCTCTTGTACTCAGCACTGAATTTGGAGAAAAGAGAGAGTTATCTTGATTATTCACCTTAATTGATGACTTCACGGTTAAACTAAAGGACATGCAGACTATTTAACATATTTTATTTTGAATCACTATATAATTATCTCATCATCCTCATGTCTTAAACCTTAGTTTAAGTCTAATTTAAAAATACACTGGATGCTTGTAGTTTCCTTTGCCCTAATGATTACTTTTTAAAAGAAATGCTTGTAGGTGTTATAACTATACTATAATTTCAGAAATCTTACTCTTTCCTGAATGTAGGAGATAATTATGTGAACTAAATGGTAACATCAACGTTATTGGCCATAAACAATAATTTGGTGCTTAACTTTCCTACAGTTTTGTACCTACAGAAAAGCAAAAGGAAAACATTGTAATGATTGTAGTGACTGAGAAAAGGATGAGGAATGGCTGTTGCTGTGTCTGACATTCCATAAACACTTGTTATCTAATATTTAAAGTCTATTCCAACACTCTTGGTACAGTATATTTAATGTAGTTATAAAACAATTTTAATTAAATATAAATTCTTAGTTTATGTCTATATGTTATTTCACAATTGATGAACCAAATAAAAATCTTTCCTCATTTATTACAACTTGGGACATTTGCATTAATCCTTGACTTTCCATTTCCTCTGAGCACCAGTTAGAAGCTTATATACTACACATTTAAAAACAACTTATTTTCAAAGCCTATCCTAATTAAGTCTGGCAGAACATCTATAGCTGGCACCAAACCAGCTGATGGGGTTGAAATTAGATTACTGTTATCTGCTATTACCAAATGGTGCCCACACATACAAGGTCTTTCTCTAACTCTCATTGCTTTTTTTCTGAATTTTCTGCCTAAGCTTATGTCTCATGTTCTAAATAATGCTTCATCTCTGGTGGGCACTAGAGTCCTGCATACCAACCTCTTTGTCTGGGGGTCTTGACATGTGTCTGGGGGTCTGGACTTCTCAAGCTGCCTATCCTTAAAAAGGGCTGGATCCTGACCCTTGTAATCTGTAGTTCTATTCCAAATTATAGCCAGACTAACTCTTGCTACATTCCTGGTCTGAAGTATTGCCATACCCTGGATGCCTAGAATTTTTCCCCGGCCACTAATTTACCTATACATTCTAGAAGAAGCTGTTGAGAAATTAAACTCCAGCTCACCACTCACTTTTAAAGATGGGCCTATAGGAAAGTACCTTTCTTGTCTCACTGATTTTATTTTCTTATCAGTCAGATACAAAGGAAGTAATTCTCAGCATTGCATAATGAGATCACCTGAGTTCTGGTGGTGGGAGGTGGGTCAGTCAACCCTCCACCCACATCCCTCTTACCCCTGCTTACATCCCAAATAAAAGTATGATTTAATTAGTCTGAGATGAGGCTTGAACATTAGGATTTTTGAAAGCTCCCAGGTAAATCTAATGTGTAGCCAAGATTAAGAAGCACTGAGTTGGTGTTTCATAACACTTCACAAGTCAGCCACTGTGAACTGAATCCAATTGAAGAAATATAGCAGCATTCCTCCCACTTCAACCTATTTGAATGTACACAAGTAAGAGCAGAATTTGACAGTTGTCATTCAAGATAAATTAGAAACATTTTTAGGGAAATGTATAGACAATGATTTAAAGAGAGAAGAACTCTTATAGACTGTGGATAGCAAGTTTATATAAGTTTCTACATACACTTTTTAGATAAACTTGTCAATAACTATTGAAATTTATGTTTATATAGCCAAACATCCACATATGCCATTTTTACTAATTTCACTTCTACCATAGAGAAATTCTCCTACTTGTGCACAAGAAATTTGTTCAAGAACATTAATTGCAACATTATTTCAATAGTAAGCCAATAGAAGATGAATAAATACATTGTGATATATTCATTTCAATAAAACAGTGACACTGAAAATGAAGTAAACGAATTTTTTAAATCTCCATATATCAAGACAGCTATATCTTGAAAAAAGTTTTGATCAAAAACTTAATATAGTAAGGTATAGGCCGGGGGCGGTGGCTCACGCCTGTAATCCCAGCACTTTGGGAGGCTGAGGCGGGTGGATCACGAGGTCAAGAAATCCAGACCATCCTGGTCAACATGGTGAAACCTGTCTCTACTAAAAATACAAAAAATTAGCTAGGCATGGTGGCGTGTGCCTGTAATCCCAGCTACTCAGGAGGCTGAGGCAGGAGAATTGCCTGAACCCAGGAGGTGGAGGTTGTGGTGAGCCGAGATTACGCCATTGCACTCCAGTCTGGGTAACAAGAGTGAAACTCCGTCTCAAAAAAAAAAAAAAAAAAATAAATATATATATATATATAGTAAGGTATAATGGTATAAAGATATAATCATGTCAAATAATATTATACATTATATATACACATATATATGACATACATATATATTAATATAAAATAAAACTTGTTAACTATGAACACTAAATTCAATTTAGTGAGTTTTTTTTGATGGACAGGGAAGTTATTTCAGAGGGTTTCAGGATATGATCTTTTATTTTTAAACATCTAAAACGAATATAGCAAAATGTTAACATTTGACAAAATCAGATAGCAAGTATGCTTGCTATATAGGGTATTTTCTATAATTTTTAGCAAACTTAAAATATTTTATAATAAAAAATTCAAAAATTTTTAGTAAGACATGTTGCTTTAAATTTAGTTTTGGATTCTTTTTTTTTTTTTTTTTGATGTTGACATGAAATTGACTTAATTTGATGGTGACAGAAAGAATGTGTCTACAAAAAAGTATCTACACAGAATTAATACATAGAAAGAGTTAATAACTTTAAGTTGATAGTGACATAGAATTAGTGACTACTTTTAAATTAATAATAAACTTGGATTGGTCCTTTAGAATCATGGCTATTCTCATAGGTGAATATATGCAGGAAACAAACACATGGTAATATAAGTTTTAATCTCTGTTTGTTTTGAACTTATTTATGAATGTAGTGAGGTTATGGGAACTATATTAAGATTTATAATATATTTAACAGTAGTAAAATTTTTTTTTAAGTTCTAAAAAATATATAATTTGTTTAACAAGATGGGAATTAATACCAAAATTTAAGTTTCACTTAAATTCTAGGTCTGAAAATATATAATAATCTGCAGTAGTATTGAAATATCTTCAAAGGGATTTAACAGTCACTATCTTTTCTTACTCCATACATACGAATAACTGATATTCAAATTTCTCATATCAACACCTAGTCTTTTTTTTTCACTTATACACCTAGTAAAAATTATTCAGTGCCAACTCTGCATCAGGAATTGTACATCTCTATCAACTAAAAATCCCTAATTGTATTGATATATGATTATATATTTGATTCATACATGAAAAGCATTGTTAAAAGTAAGTACATTAAAAGCATAAAGTTTATTAAATGCCTAATTTTTTCTCTGGTAAAGTTCCAAGTGCTTTTCATGTGTTAACTCATGTAATCCTCATATTAACCCCATTATACAGGTATTACTTATTATTCCATTATATAGGTGAGAAAACTTGAAGCTCAGATCAATTAAGGCATGTTGTCAAAATTGCATAGTTATTAACTGGCAGGACTAGAATTCAAATACAGGGAATTTGATTCCTTGCTCTTAAATGTTATTTGAACTCAATTGATCAGGCCCATCATAAGATGTGACATCCATCTATTTTCTTAACTGCATGCTTCACTACCTGAAGTATCTAGTCTGTCTTCTTTATAAGCTAAAATTCTCCACTTCAATTTAAATATATATCTATTGTACACATATAATATAAATTATGTATAACATGTGTACATCACGAACAAGTTAGGCCATCTTTAGAGTTGCCTAGGGAAATTCTGAATAGTACATCCTTAGTGAATATTGTGGAACAATTAGGCCTACTCATTATAAACACTGATTTTTGACCAGATACATTTAGAAATAAACTAAACTGATTGGACAAAAGTTGAAATGTTCATTTTAATAGAGTATCTTAATCATATTAGTGAGTTTGATTCTCTAATTCTCTCCAGACCTAAAACATCCAATGCCTTTAGAATTAATGAAACTAAAAACAGCTTGCTCCTAAACACCAATAAAAGCCTTTACAGTATTTTTTGCCCTTCCATTTCGTGATAAGCAGAGCTGGTCACATACAGCCATTCTTCAATAACACTTGTTTTATAACTACCATGTTCTGATCATCTCATACATGATTTCAGTGAGCTGCGTTGCCACTTAACACAATTTAAAACTCTATACAAAATAGTCATGTCAAAATCTGTGGATTTATAAGTTGAAGGTAGGCAGGTAAAGGGGGATTCTTGTATGTGAGCATAAATTCGGGCTGAGAAATAAGTGTAGTTCATCCTCCTTTTCCTTTCTTGTCTGGTGAACACACTATATTCCCTTGTGGGACAATTACATTAATGATTTAACATTACGACAATTAGGCTATATCTAATAATCAAAGAAGTTTCTTCATAAGGGAAAATGAACAGGTCAATACATAAAGATGGAACATGGCGCTTATCAGAAAATATCTAAAAGTTCACCCTGTTGAAGTTTTGACTGGTTTATTTTTATTAATTTGTTTTTATTGGCCATTTTGTCATGCATAGGTATATATGCTTTTAAGGTTGTCTGAAAAATATTTGAAATTCAATTATTCTACTCAAAACCAGCAGGAAAACAGTTTTCCATATTTTTTTTTTAATTTCAAAAGAAAAACTGAGAAAAGATAATGAAATTTGAAGACTTCTTTGGTGTTATCTACTTTTATAAAATTATCTAAAACATTGAAGGTATTTAGTGTTTTATCTGGTTTTCCTTTATTAAACTTACTACACACACACCCCACGTTTTTCAAAATTACTCTTCTGAGGTTGTTTCTCTTAATTTAGAAAGAAGCACAACCTGTATCCCATTTCGTAAGCTCTGTTTAATGGTGTAATGGTGTGCTTATTGTCTATCATTTTATTTTCCTCTTTGCTCTCTGATGGCAGAGACTTATGGCTAGATTGTCTGCTGTAACCCCTGCACCCAGCACGGTGTCTGGTAGATAGACTATGCTAAGTAAATGTTTGTTCAGTGGTCCTAAAAACATACTTGTATTTTGTTTTCCTTTAAAGTCTATTGAAGTGAAATAAATTTTGGAAATCACATTGTAAATACACACACCTGTACCTGCCTTCCATAGGTCCCAGAGGAAATAGTTTGATAGACTACCAATGCTATTTAGAGAAAGGCCCAGCCAGGAATTGGGCTTCCAGGTATAATGACAGCTAAAAATAATTATGTTCGTAACAAAATCTCATTAATGAGAACATATTTTCACTTTGCTGAACAGTGTGATGAGAGAAAACCAGGGCAAGGCCCTTCATATATGCTCATTCCAATTTCCTAATCATCAAAGGGCAAGTATAGAGTTCATGCACTACTCAGACCTTTTCCTTGTCATCCTCTCACCTTAACTTGCCTGACATTTGGCCCTTCAGAGCTTGAATATATTGATTGAGGGTGGGAAGAAGAAATTAAAGGAGACAAGGAAACCAGATCAGTGTAATTTTTAGTTAGTTAACAGGACTTTTAAAAAATTTAACAATAAAAGATGTATCACATTATTAAAGAAAAGTTGTATAATTTTCTATATAGTATTGTTAACTAATTTAGCATAATTCAGTAGCTCAAGCATTCTGAATTATTTGTTGCAGAGATAACTAACCATTGGTTACATAAAATGTATGATACACATTGCTAGCAATAATAACAATTACCATTATGAAAGCATATTATGTGCCAGACGTTATGCTTATCATTTTTGATGTATTTATTTCATATATTTCACAGAAATAAGCCTGGGAAGGGAGCTGTTATTATTCCTATTTTGCAGAAGGGGAAATAGCTTTGGAGAAATCTTACAGCTTCTAAGTGACAGGGCTAAAATTCAAACCCAAGTTCTTAAGGACCTCACTCATTGGCTTCCATAGTCTAACTTACAATGTCAGTACCTAGTCAATGTAATTCCCTCTTACGTTGACATTCCTCAAAGATATGGTGAAAGTGATTTCTAGATGAAAATATAAGAAAGTAGCTTCTAGATCTTTTAAATAGTTATCTAAGACATGCTGTTATTGACATTGATAAAATATTCTCTTTTCTAAATTAAATACAATCTCTCATTCTGAAAATTTCCCCCCATTTCCTATAGATAAAGGGAGATTCTGAATAATGTGGTTAATAATACAGGTATCTGTTATTAAAATAACACTAAGTCTTTGAAACAAATCTAATTTTGCATATCAGCCTGAGAGACCTGGATTGTGTTCTGTGATGAGAGAACTAGCCATAACAAGGAATCCATCTCAGTGTCAATTACATTGTTTGCCATAATTATGTGGCTGTAAGGAAACAAAAAGTTTCTGGGCAATAGCAAGGCTGTGGTAACTAATAATATTGTTTGCAATATTTACATATTTATGTTTTTAAAAATCAGAAACAGCCTCTTTTGGGCAACAGCTCATTAGTAGTAAAGATGTCAAATTTTAATCTCACAGGCAAAAACAAATGTTGTACCATTAATAATCTGGGTGGGATTAAAATCCTCATCACCCTATTGCTATGGATTGTACATGATTTGCCTTTCCAATTAAATGACACATTTAATTTACAATGCAATGAGAGATGTGCAAAATAATGCTTTTGGCTATATACTAAAAAATTGCCTTAGTTAACAGTGTAATGAGGCAACTTGTTATGAACTATATTAGAAACACTATAGGGAACAAAGGTATTTTCTCTTGTTGCCAATACACTATAGCAAGCCAATTATGGCATCCTATATTGCATAGCAGAAACTGTGGGGCAGAAGTTATAAAGGCATGAAAATGTTTCAACATTAGGTTCAAGTGAGGGACCAAGTTCAAACCCCTATTATCTTTAGGATGGGAGACACATCAGGCACTGGACATCCAGAACACCCTTTACTTTTGAGAAGTGACTACAGATATTTTTATTTGTAATAGAAGACTCAAGAGAATTTAATTCAGGATTATCATGTGAGAAGCTAAATGAGTTCTAGTGGACAGATTATAAATGAGACTTTAGTCATATCTAATTCCATAGTAATAGTATTTCTTTATTCATATTTTCTGTTTTTAATATTTTCTATTTTTCTGTGTTCTATTGCATACATCTGCTAAAGCTATAGAAATATGCTCAGAACAATTTGTTATAGATATGATTCAACAGATACAAACATGTAGAAAAATATAGGTTACAGCCCATGTCACAGTGCAAGTGAATGTACATAAAAATGCAAAAAGTGTAACTCAAGACGTAACAGCACAGCTTGACACTGAAAGAGAAACAACTCTACCTTGCATTCTGGACAACCATGACTTGACTGCATTGATTCCAAGAGCGAAAGTGAAGGATAAAACAGAAAAGTAGAAAAGATAGGAAGAAAATTGTTAGGAACAGAAATAAGAAAGAAAATATGAAAATAATAACTAGAGGAGCTATCTCATAACATATAAATAACATGAGGCAGAAAATAACGCTAGAACTACAGTGAAAATAATATCTTGCAAGTGTAATACATTTGAAGGCCTTTGCTTGTCTAATAAGCAGAAGTAATTGAAAGAAAGACCTAGGAATTGAATAAGAGCAGCTTATTAGCTGCCTTTGAGCCAAATCTCACCAAGAAGGGATGTTTTGTTTGACAATTTGCATAAGGATAGCTTTAGGTGGGGTATTTGCTCTCCATTTCACCATGGTTCCCATAGTTCCTTGTTACTCATCCCAGAATGGACTGACAGATTCTTGTTACCTGCCTGTCCTTTCTGGTTCTTTAAGTCTGTACATTCTAATTGACACATATCCTGTAATAAATAAAAGATAGGTACTCCCATATTGTGTAAAAGATGATATTCCAGGATATCATTAGCGAATATAGAATATCAACAACAGTGCTTTATTTTCATTCTTTCATTTGCAAATGCTAGTTATAGACAAATCCTTGGCAGTGATTTCCCCTTGTATCATAATATTATCATTAAATAACACTGAATGTGTAATGACCCAAATCAAAGGCAAAATGAAGTTATCAGTTTGTTGTTGTTAGACTCTAAAAGATGTTGCCAAATTATAGTTACATCTACTATATATAGATATAAATGAATTAACATAAAACCAAAACCACCCTTTCATATACTATGTGACTATTGGTAAACTCTACATAAAAGTATTAGGTTTTCAAAATGTTCAATAAATTAAAATTAGAGCAACCATACCAACGATTCCAAGGTTTTAAGATAAAAATATAGAGAAGGATGAAATTAAAAGCTGTGAACTACATTTGATATAGTGTCTGGCAATTTAAAAGTTATTTTATGAGTATTATCTAATTTGGTTCCCCTGACAAGCTAAAAATGATGATTCTGCCTACCGTGGCTCTCAGTGTTGACAAGAAAACTGAATTTCAAAGAAATTGGTGATCTGCCTTTGGTGATATAAATACTAGGCAGCAGATTAAAGTGTAGTGTATAGCTCTAATTGGGATCCCATTTAAACAAACCAACTATAGTCAAATAATACACTTCATATAATTAAAATACTTTTAAATTTGCCACAGATTATTTTATGTCTTAGAAAATAGTCTATTTTGTTGAATGCTCCGTGTGTACTTGAAAGGAATATGTAATTTGCTATTGAAGGATAGCATATTCTATTAAACATCAATTAGATAATCAAATCAACTAGGAAAATATGATAAAGCAACTGAAGAATTATTTGAAAAATTTAAAATTGTGGTTATACAAGGTATCAAGGTTATTTTTAAATAAGTTTTATTTTTCAGAAATACATACTAAAATATTTGCAGAAATAATTATAATAGCTGGGATTTACTTCAAAATAATATGAATGAAGGGAGTATATGAGGAAAAATGAAACATGATTGGTCACTAGGTGATAACTGCTGAGGCTGAGTGATGGGTATATGGTGGGTCAAATTATTCCTTCTACTTGTGTGCAGCAATGGAAAATTTCCAAGTTAAAGGAAAAATTTAAATGTCAATCTCCTAATTAAAAGGAAAATGGATAAAAAATAAAACCAGTTTCTTTAAATTACCAACTCAAAGTTCTTTCTATTTTACCTCCATTTGTTGATCTTGTTTCCATCTTGCTAATATGGCTGATATGAATTGTTCAAATGAAGGATAATAATTTGTGGGGTTCAAATCAGGGTTTTGAAACCATCCTTGTATACTGACTTATATACCAGAACACAGCAATTTGCATTCATTATGTGAAAGTTAAATATCTCCAATGAATACTTGCTTGGATCAATAATTTATACATCACACAAGAGAGTCAAAGAGATTTTTCAAAATTTATTTACCAAACTCAATACTTCAAATATTACCTTGTGTTAGTTTATAATTTTTAAATCAGTGATTTGGAAATATGCATATAAATAAGGATACATCAGGAAGCCATTAAATAAACAACCAATATATTGGAAAATATATGTCCTATAAAAATAAGCAGTAACTTGTGAGTCCTTGAATATCGATTTCTCAGATAAATTTTGAAAGGTAAGCCAATTCTTTAACTTTGACACAAATAATTCCTTAAATTATTTCATAGTCAATCTGATAGGTCATCATAGGAGTGGTTTCCAGAAATGAAACGCTGATTTGCTCTCTTGGAAGCTATTTTATTATGAGCACTCACTGTTTTTCCAGAACCACTTAAGGCTTAATTATAAGTTTTTAATTCTACCTTATCTACTAATTGGAAATAAATAAATATGACATGTGGAGAAAACCAAGGAAAAGATAATAAACTCAATTAAAATGGGGCACTGAAATTAAAGATTAGAAAGCACTATACTATTTTTTAAAAACATGGGATGAAATACTTCTTCACTTCACTTACCCTCTCCCTGGAAGAAGATACACTTTCACAAAAGGGTCAGAATAACCATTGTTGTCTCGAGAAACGAGATTTCTTGCTTGGAGAATATGTATTATGAGATTTCCAAGATCATAGTTAATTTGAAGCTTTAGGAGACAGAAAAATATTCCATAAATATTTAAAAGCATGTTATACATTATCATTCAATAATTACTAGTGGTTCAAAAAAATTCTCATAAGCAGCACCAACTTTCATTTTCATTTTATTTGAAACCAAACAGACCAGTTAATGTCTAATTTAATTGAGAGCTCCTAGGCATATTTTAATTCCTAGCAAACATACTGCTCATTCTCTCCACAGTGAAAAGACCTTGCCTGTTTAAAGTTTCTTTAGAAGGAAGATCATATGGTAGAATGCTGGTTATATTTTTAAATTAAATTGCTACTCTTAGGAAAATAGTAAATGTTGTTAATGTTTATTAACAACAATTCCCAGAATTTTGAAAAGAAATTAACTAATTGGTAAATTATTATGAAATATCATTTGCATTTTGCCACATAATTAGCAGCAGGTAGAATTGTTATTTAAAGATACAGCTGTCGGTACTGAAATGTAAGAATATTTAAGAATACACAGATTATTACCTCATTTTATGTTACATTATCTGATATTAAACCTGTACATTCCTTTTGGCACTTGCTTTCCTAATAGAGTGAGATATTAGAATAATATATATTTTTTTCATTTTAGAAGTTGAAAAAAGAAGAGGCATTTCTTTATAGATGCTTACTGGCTGTCGCACAATTGTGGCTGAATACTAAAAGATATACAATTCAAACAAATATTTGAGAAAACTGCATAATTTAAAATTGAGTTAAGTAATTTTTTCTTTTACAATTGAAAGGCTCTTTTGGCATCATTTAGAATTAACCTTAATTCTGTTTGATATTATTTTTGTTTATTAAATAATAGAGAGGAAGGGATCCACATTTCAAAGGGTAAATCCATATAGAAAAATACTAACTTTTAAAATAATCCATACAAAACAGATATGCTGCATTTATATTTAAAATAGAATAACTCAGATGAGTAATACCATCAGGTAAAACTTCATAATGAAAATAAATCCTCATTTTAGCATAATTTTGATCTTATTATATTTCCTAGCAGAAAATACATCTTCAATTGCTTATCTCAATCCAGAAAAGCCTAGAGTCCCTGACCATAATAAAAGCACAGTGAAAAAGAAAGCAAAGTACCATTAAAGAAGAGGAGAAAGGGGAAGCTGAGAATGGTATGCCATCATGCAGTAACTGTATGCTATAATCTGGTACTGAAATACAGTATATAAAATAACCTATAATTGATAACACTGAAATTTCAAACAGCTTTCAGATCTTTAGTTAAGGAGAAATACTTCCCCATTCTCTCCTTTCTCTGCCAGCCTTAGAGTCCACTTTTAACTGATGAAGGACCCAAACAATTTTTTATCGAAATGAAAACTTGCAGGCTACCCGAAGAGAGTGCTTTTCAAAATTTGCTCTGTATGACCTTAGGGAACATCTACAGTTGCTCTGGGTCAGCTTTGAGAGAGAATGGGATGCCCCAGCAATCTGCAACCACAGCGACTCCAGTGCTGACAGATTCATGGTTTGGGTTTCTACATAAGGTTTCATTTGAAATGAGCCTTTGCTAAAAGAAAATAATAATAATAATAATAATTGAAATCACTGCCTTAAGAAAATATTCCCCAAATTAAGAAGGAATAATAGTAGGGTAAATTTCAACTATAGAATTACATTGTACTCCTCAAATGAAAGCAAAATAAAATCAGAACAAGCAACAACAATCAAACCAAAAAAACAGGGTCCAAAAGAAATACTACCAAGGACAGGAGTTTAAAAGAAGTTAGAAAGAGAAAGAAGGCTATTAAGAATCAGAAATTCTAACATTTTCTTTGCTGCTTGTGAAATGAAGAAAGATCAGTTCTCGCGAAAAGCTGGCTTTTTGGAATTTGGAAATAGCAGAGAAACAGCAAGATCAGGAGTATGGAGGTCATCAGGCTAGTACTATTAGTTTGTTTTTAGTAATATGTCAACATTATGCACTTTTTCTCCATTTCCACACTCACACTCCACTTTTGCTTTGTAGTGGGTTCCTGGAAAATCACTTAATTGATTTCTATGCCTTGATGTCCTCCCCTTTATAATATTTCTTGTAGGTCACTGCCATATTAATTTTCATTACACATTCTTTTCAAATAGTCTCTCTCATACTTGAAAAATAGAGATCATGCTATATTATGTAGTGGCTAACATCCCTACGATTGTGTTCAATGTTCTTTTAAATTTTGTCTTAACCTATTTCTCAAAGCTGATTTTTCAACCATTGCTCTCTGACAACAATACCCTTCACTGTACTATTTCTACTCCTAGGAACATAATCTCCCCTTTTTTATGCTTATCTTCAAATTAATTCAAGTTTCTGTTGTTCTTTGTGAAGTCTTTTGTGAAAATTTCCTCTAGAATATGTCGGAGGGAGATACAGCTAAGACTCTCTTTCATCTGAAACATAACTATTTTCAATTAGTCACTATTTTACAGTGTTAATTCTTTCTATATGCTGTTTCTTATCTACTCTAAATTACTTTTCAGTATCATGTAAGGTGTAGGTTTTTAAAGTTTTTTTTCCCCTATAATCCATACTTAGAAATATATGAATATCAAAACACACAGAGAGAATTTAAAAAGATGATGATCTATACCATTTTTATTCTATTTTCCTGATGAAAATTATTAAATTAATTTTATAAATTACAAAGCAGTTATGACCCATGGTATGAAAAATACTTCTCTACAAGAACTATTCAGAAATTTCTAAGGCAATTTTTAAAAGAAGGAAAAACCCAGTGGACCCATTTAGAAACTTCAAATTTCCAGGCGAATCTGTCATGTTTAAAATATATTCAAAAAATATAAAGCAACTGAGGCACAAAACATGTTGACATTGCTAAGGTATCAGGCAGATTTCAAAGTATAAAAATCCATAGCTCTGATTAGACTTCATAAAACATATATTTGTGTTAATATGCTACTCTATAACATTGCATTTTCCTTTACAGTTCTGTCTATATTACAGAATAAGAAAAATCCTAACAGTGTGTTTATAATTCCAATAAACCAGTGGCAAAACAACCAAAAAAGATTACATAATGGTGATGTTTAAAAAACTGTCATACCTGAATTTCTCCTGTAATTGGATGAGAGACCACCTTTGTCGCATCAGTAGGCTGTAATATTAAAGAACATGTATTACATTCATAAGCTTTTTACAGAATTTTGGCTTCCTTCTGAAATTAATTTCCATCTGGACAGAGCAACTGCTTGGAAAACATATTTTATCCATTTGGCTGCTTCAGAATAATAGTGTCTACTTATAGTTCTCAATACATGTTTAATTTTATAGATGCATACATCTATTTTTCATTTTGGTAAGCCTGCTTTGAAGCTGTAATTTTATACCAGCAGTATTTTCAATGACTTAAGAAAATGAACACTTTAGGTTTAAAGCACTTAAAGTATTTACAGGTTTTAAAGATCTCTACAGTAATGTTTAAAATACATTCAACAAATAAAAGATACTGTTTTATACAAGAACTGCCGAGGAGGATGGAAGGTATAAAAGACCTTCTTTTACTTCTTTGCTGAATGCTCAGCACCTCCCTGCCCACTTCCAAAGTGAAGCACCCACACAATCATTTTCTATTAGTACACACTGGTTTAGTGTAGTTCTGTCCCTTCCCATATGAATTTCTCATTTCCTTAATGAGTTCTTTATGCCAGTGAAGCCTTAAAAGACAGTTAAGAAAGTGATCTGGTACAGTAATTCATATATTGTTGAATAAATGAGTGATTGCTGACTTGTTAAATTTCCATGAAATATTTGTACAAAAAGAGAGATAACGTCCATGGCCTCAAATCCATAAAAGAATTTTAGGCAATGTGGCATCAGTGTGGAGAGGAGATGTACTAAAATGGCAGCCACCTTGCCATCCTACAAATAAAGCCTTGTCTCCCTACACATACGTAATACTGGCCTTGTTTCACTAATTAAATGGAAAAAAGAAAGATTCAAGATTCATATTTACTTTGATATATGTATCTTTTCCCTTATGTTTTTATTCTAGAAATGAGAGCAATCTAAAGAAGACAGCTTTATGCCAAGTCTTGTTCTGTAAAACTACTATGGAATAAAATTAACATAATCATTGGTGGAATTATGGAGGAAGAATTAAACTTTCTAGGCTACATATCCTTAATTAGTTCAGCTCATTTATTTTAAAAAATGTCCTTTATTATTAAAACTGTGTTCTGGCTTCAAAGGATAAACTGTTTGCTAGTTACTGAACAATTACATTTATTTAATAATAATCTTACTATTTATACTTCAAGAAAACCAAACTAAATCTAGAGAAATAAGTAGCATACAAGTTACTGGAACTATTTATATATATAATTTTCTTTTCCAGCTTTATTGAGGTATAATGGATATACAAGAAACTTAATATAATTAATATATAAAATTTGAAGAGCTTTGACTTATGAATACATTCATGTTACCATCAATACAATTAAGGTAATAAATATATCACCTTCAAGAGTTCCCTTATGTCTCTTTGCTTTTTTCCTTTTTTAATTGAAAGATAAAATTGTATGTATTTATTGTGTACATGTTTTGAAGTATATACACATTATGGAATGCTTCTTATTTCTATCTTAATTCAAGATTAGGAGCTTCCTCAAATCAGATATTTTTGCATCTTAAGGCATGACTTATGAATCCAATTTTAGTTGTCCTGGGGTGCTGAACACAGTGAGATGTTTTAAATTATGAGGGTAAAAGAGCACATCTGTTGAACACTGTGCAAACTACCAGTTCAGTTTAGTCACATTTCAAGATTAGAGCAAACTACTTTCTTTTCAATTATGTTTTATCTCTGTGAGGCTGCTTTTGGTTGATTACCGTGATTAAAAAATGTGCTGCAAGAAAACTAGTGAGATTAGTGATGAGGACCAGGTAATGTGAATGTTAGTATCTAATTTGATTCATGGTTTGAGAAGTTGGGCAGCACTGACAATACATGCATATCGTATTGATATGACATGTTATTGTAGTTGTTAACAATGAAATAAAAGAATGTATTTTATTTGATTTTATGTGTATTATTTTTCAAATAATATTAGTAAGTTTTGATGTTAGGATATAAATATGTATTCAGTTGTTTGAACATAATTAATTAACAGAATTGTCTTAGGTATTTTTTTGTTCCTAAGAGTACCATAAAAAAATTACTGGACAATAAGGGTGTTATGGTCACCAACCTTTGCGAAACCAACAATCTATTTCATCAGAACTAGCAAAACTAATAAGTACTTTAATTAAATTATTTATCCCATAACTTGGAGGAAATTATTAAGATTTTAAAGGTAGAATGAAGAAAAATTGATCAAAATATTAGATACAAAACTGCTTCAGGCAGAAAACTACTAATTTTGAAGATAAACATTTATTAATCAGTTTAAACCAATTAATATGGTAAACAAGTAAAAACTAAATTAATTAGTTTAAACAAATTCATTATTTGAAATAGTTATATTTTTATATATGTATTTTATCATGAAGTCAAGGTAATAAAACATTCTGTTAATTCAATATCTTATATATATTCAGCAAAAAATATAATTTATTTAATGTATACTCCTATTTTATCTATATTTACTTAAAAGTAATCATTTAAATTAGAATATTATCAATGAATTAATTACTAATGAATAATATGTAAAATGTTTAACAGTTGTGTTCTAAACATCTAAGTGTATAATTATGCTAATTTTAATTTAAATATTTTAGATTTAGTATATTCATTTACATTAATAAATGTTATAAACATTGTTAATCTCATATCTAATGAAACAGAAAGTTAAAACTATAATTCTTTAAATTATCTGAAGAATGTATGATATATTTGGACATATGTTACCTGATTCTTGGATATGTAAGCTTCAGACAATCACTAAATGTTTTTAATAATCTCTCAATAAAAATGTTTTAACATTGCAGGATTTGGAGAAAAATTTTAAAAAGTTTTGACTTTTATGCATACTAAAAGTTGATGGGTCAAGAAATATCATTAAATTCATTCATTTATTCAGCAAAAATGTTTCAAGAAGTAACTGCACTTGCTAAATGTTAAAGATAAACCAAATATGCATATAAACACACGTGTGTGTGTATATATATGTATATTTATATGTGTGTGTATATATATGTATATGTGTGTGTGTATATATATATAAATAAAGTTGAATAGGTAACACCCTCTCTTCAGGAGTGTCAGCATCAACTGACTATAATTTTTCAATTAAAAATGTAGATATGTTATATATATATATAATCTAAAAAATCATATTTGATTAGTGTTAGTACCAATAGAATTAAATAACTGTATAGCAGTTATTTGTCACATCTTAAGAACTTCCAGGTGAAGCTATTAAGAAAATAATTGGAAATATTAGTCTATAACTCAGGAGTTAAAAATAAAATTGGAAATAAAAAGCAAATAAATTATGTTGTAAGGCACCCAATGACTAAGATTGACCAAAAAGAGGGTTTAAGAGTAAAATAAAACACAAGATCTATGTCTTATAGCTAATATGATAAAAATCTCTGAAGCCCAAAATCTTTTAGTTTTATGTTTGAGGTTAAGACTCTTGGATTTATCTTGTGTCCCACTCCTTACCACAGTACCTAACAAGTAGTGCTTAAACAACTACTAAACGTATGAAAAATCTGAGAACATGAAAAATATATGCATCTACTCAACATAGTACTACAAATCCTAGCCAGAGCAATTAGGCAAGAGAAAGAAATAAAAAGCATCCAAATTGGAAAGAAAAAAAGGTAAAATTGTGCTTGTTTGCAGATGACATGATCTTAAATACAAAAAACCCTAAAGACTCATCAAAATACTGTAAAGCTAATAAACAAATTCAGTAAAGTTTCAAGATATGAAATAAATATAAAAAACCTGTAGTATTTTTACAGACTAACAGCAAATGATCTGAAAATGAAATGAAGAAGATATCATTTAAAGTAGCTATAGAAAGTAAAATACTTAATAAATTTAAACATGAAGACAAATATCTTTGCACTAAAAACTCTAAAACATTGATAAAAGAAATTGAAGAAGACAAATAAATGTAAAGCTATTCCATGTTTATGGATTGGAAATAATAATGTTCTTAAAACGTCCATACTACCCCACATGATATGCAGATTCAATGCTCTCTGTATAAAAATTTCTTTGGAATCTTTGAACTAATAAATCAGTCCTAAAATTCATTTAGAACCACAAAAGATCCTAATAGCCAAAGCAACCTTGAGCTAAAAAAACAAAGCCAGAGGAATTATGCTATTTGATTTCAAAATCTACTACAAATCTACAGTAATCAAAGCAGCATGGTATGGTCTAAAAACAGACAGACATATAGAATGGAACACAATAGATAAACCCCAAATAAATACATTCATTTGCAGTCGATTGACTTTCAACAAAGATGTTAAGAACACAAAATGGGCAAAGGATAGTTTCCTTAATACGTCGTACTGGGAAAACTGGACATCCACATGCAAAGGAATGAAATTAGACCTTTATCTCACATCATATACAAGAATCATCTCAAAATAGATTAAAGATTTAAATATACCACCTGAAATTTTAAATTATTACAGAGAAACATGAGGGAAAAGCTTTATGACATTGGTTTGAGCAAAGATTATATGAAGATGATGCCAAAAGCACAGGCAACAAAAGCAAAAATAAAAAAAACCAGAAGTACAAGAAACTAAAAAGCTGAATACCCAATCAGCTTCTGCTGATTGTTTAAATCAACAGAGTGAAGAGACAACCTATAGAATGTGAGAAAATATTTGCAAACCATACAACTGACAGGGTGTTGATATCCAAAATATATAAGAAAGTCAAACAATTCAATAGCACAAAAACAAATAACATGCATTAAAAATGGGCAGAGAATTGGGATAGACGTTTCTCAAAAGAAGACACAAATGACCAAGAGCTACATAAAACATCAATTTCATTAATCATCAGAAAAATATAAATTAAAACCACAGTGAGATATCAACTCCTTTCAGCCAAAATGGCTGTTATCCTAAAGAAAAAAGATAGTGTGTGCTGATGAGAATGTGGAGAAAGGGAATCCTTGCACACTGTTGGTGGGAATGTAAATTGATATATCTATTATGGAAAACAGTATGGAGCTTCCTCAAAAAAAATTAAAAATAGAGCTACCATATAATCCAGTGATCTTACTGCTGACCACATATCCAAAGGAAATGAGATCAGTACGTCAGAGATACCAACACTCTGAGGTTCATTGCAGCATTATTCGCAATAGCCAAGATAGAGTATCAACCGAAGTGTCTATCAGTAGATGATTAGGTAAAGAAAATGTGTTACATATACACAACAGAATACTATTTAGCCTTAAAAAACAAGGACATCCTGTCATTTGTAATAACATGGATAAATCTGAAGGACATTATGTTAAGTGGAATAATTCATGCACAGAGAGATAAATGCCACACTATCTCACTCATATGTGGAATCTAACAAAGTTGAACTTATAGAAGCATAGGGAAGAATGGTAGTTACCAGGGGCTAAGAGAAAAGGAAGGATTGGAATAATGGTCAAAGGGTACAAAATTTCTCTTAGGATGAAGTTCAAAAGATCTGTTGTGCAATATGGTGACTACAGTTATTAGCAAATGCATTATATTCTTGAAAATTGTGAAACGAGTAGATTTAAAAAAAATTTTAAGCCAAATACTGCTGAGGAATGAAGAGTAGATTTCAAGGTTTTCACCACAAAAAACAAGTGAGGTAATCCATGTTAATTAGCTCAATTTAGCCATTCTACAATGTATTCATGTTTCTTTTTTTTTTTTAAATTGTAATTCTTAGAATATTTGTGTGTGTGAGCTTGCTTTTTTTTGGAGATAGCGTCTCACTCTGTCACCTAGACTAGAGTGAGTACAGTGGTGTGATCTCTCCTCACTGCCACCTCTGCCTCCCATGCTCAAGTGATGCTCCCACCTCAGCCTCCTGAGTAACTGGGACTACAGGCACATGCTACCATGCCTGGCTAATTTTTGTATTTTTTTGGTAGAGATGGGGTTTCACTGTGTTGGTTAGGGTGGTCGCAAACTCCTGGCTTCAAGTGCTTTGCCTGCTTTGTAATTCCAGAATGCTGGGATTACAGGCATAAGCCGTCACCTCCAGCCACAGGGACATGGATGAATCTGGAAACCATTCTTCTCAGCGAACTGACACAAGAACAGAAAACCAAACACCGCATGTTCTCACTCATAAGTGGGTGTTGAACAATGAGAACACATGGACATAGGGAGAGGAACATCATACATTGGGATCTGTTGGGGGTGAAGGAGCTAGGGGAGGGATAATGGGGGGAATGGGGAGGGATAACATTAAGAGAAATACCTAATGTAGATGATGGAGGGATGGGTGCAGCAAACCACCATGGCATGTGTATATCTATGTAACAATCCTGCACGATCTGCACATGTAGCCCAGAACTTAAAGTATAATAATAAAAAAACTAATAAAAAATTATGCTGTACAGTATAAACATGTTTTATTTGCTAATCAAAAATAATTTAAAATTTAAAAATATAAGCTATATTGTATGAGGTTAATTGCTTAATTTAAAAAGAAGCTGTCTTCAAATATGTTCAAATTATGTTTTTATAACATAGAAACATCTATGAAACAGAATTTAGTATTAATTATGTTAGTATTTTAGTTGGCTAGTTTATGAATTATTTTTAAATGATTATCAAAATAGAGCCTCTCTAAGGTAATTATACAAAATTAGCACATAATTGCTTATGGTAAAATGTAGTTGTGTTAAAACTCACTTTAAAATTTAGTCTAACAGCCCTTGAAATTACTTTGTTTATGAAGCTTTTCTATATTTAGTTTCAAACAAATCATTTTATGATGCAATGATTAGGGTTAACCTGCTTTGTTGTTTGCTTCTGAATAAAAGGATACTTTTTTTTTTGGTGATACCTGCTGTATTTTTATAGCTAAAAAACAAACTTTATTTTTTGATGTCTGGTCACTTGACCTAAGCATATATATATATATAGCCTGTTCTTCCCATATATCTCACCACATAAAGACAAACCTTTATTCATGTTTTAAAAAAGGACACTTTTTTTTCCCCCATGTATGTATCAACCACAGGGATAGTTTTTAATGAAGAATCAAATCTATGAGGGAAATTATAAATTGTCTACATTTCCTCTGCTTTTTATAAGGTTAAAAAATAATTTTATGTTCTTTTTAAATTCCCCAGCACTTTGAAACAATAGTATTGGAAGAATTTGTTTTGAATGAAGACTTGCATCAATAGAAAAATTCTTAATGTGGAATTGAAGATAAAGTTCAAAGTGGTGATAACATGTTACTGGTCTTCCTTGTTTGTTATTGTCTTAAATTTTCTTTATTGCTGTGCCCTTTTTACTTTTTACTTAAATTATAAAATCTAATGTAATATGTATCTTGTGTTTCCAAAAAGATGCAAAGCTAATATTCTATATACAAAGCTCAGATTCATGCAACAACAAAGAGAACCAGAAAATATGAAGTATCACACACATATTTCAAGTTCCTCATAACTACGGAAATATTTTAAGAGATGTAGAAATACATCATCTTGATACATCTGGATCAATTTTGTACTCAGAAGAGAAAAAAAGTTTCTTAATTTGATAGATCATCTGGAAATTAGAAATCATAAGAAAAATACTTTGGAAAATGGTATTTTACTTTTTATCTATGGTCTGGACAAAGAACTAGAAATTAAGTGGGTCAGAGGTCACATACAACACTCCTTACCTTACTGCTGCTGTGCTTCTTTTTGCTCACTGAGGGGGACCCTGGTTGCCCAGGGCTGGGAACAGAACTGGATCCTGCTGATGTAGGGCCTGAATGAACATGAGATCCTTTTTCAACAACTGATGACAGGACCAGTGGTGACTGCTGTAGTGAGACCTTCTGGAGTTCCGCTGCCAACTGCTTAGGATCAACCCCTGGGGATTTCGCCTTATCCACTACAAGAAAATGAAATAGATTTACGTGCTTCTCCATTTCATAGGTACTTAATACCATGGAACTATGTGCACTCCAGGTGACAAAGGTGAAACATTACCTATAAAATAAGCTCAACTTTAAAAATGAAATTAACTTAATTGCACTTTTATGTATCAATTGCTAAGGAAGTCTACAAGGCTCTGGGAAGAGTGACATAATACTGAATTACAGAGGAAGAGTGAAGTTTCTGTTGCGTCTTCAGAAAAATGTTTTTAATGTTTTACATAGAGAATTGTTTGAATGATGCAATATCCAATTTTATCCATTGGAACTTAATTTGTTTGATTAGCTATGTTTCCTTCCCTAAATTTTACACAGCCCTTTCTCTAAGGGGAAAATTTCAATGGGTATATTTACATTTACAAATGTATTAAAATTCCTCTAGCACTTGGTTTATTCTGTTTAGTGCAGCAACCCAGATTACTAGAATTGGGGCTGCAAGAGTAGAAAGTGCTCAACAAAAATTTATTAAACATAGGAAAAGTTTTTTGTTTTTTTTTTTGAGATGGAGTCTCACTCTGTCGCCAGGCTGGAGTGCAGTGGCGCAATCTTGCATCACTGCAACCTCTGCCTCCCAGGTTCAGGTGATTCTCCTGCCTCATCCTGCCAAGTAGCTGGGATTACAGGCGTCCACCACCACATCCAACTAATTTTTGTATTTTTAGTAGAGACGGGGGTTTCACCACATTGGCCAGGATGGTCTTGATCTCTTGATCTCCTGATCTGTCTGCCTCAGCCTCCCAAAGTGCTGGGATTACAGGTGTGGGCCACCACGCCCAGTCAAAAGTGATGTTTTAAATCTTACAATGAATCTAACAAATTTGTAGATTATATTTGTCATTCAAGAAAGATGTTAAATCTATCTCATCATGTACTTATGAAATTACATGTTGAGTTTTGTTTTTTATAAAAAGGCAATGAGAAGGTTCAGGAATAAGTTTTTTTTTTTTTTTTTTTTTTAAACACAGTTATCCTAAAAAGAATCAAGTATGCTCCAAAAATTATGTAAAACTGAAAAGAAATGGCTCCAGGCATTACTTTCACAGGATGAATTTATATTTAAAGAATTAAAACACTGAACTCATGCAGCAAGGATTTTATGTGAACTTGTTTAAGGGGACTAACACCCAAATATGTATTTTCCCAGAATGTTAAAACTGTAGCTACAATGCCCTAGATTTTGTCTATAATTATATAAATATGTAAAAAAAATCTATAACTTTATCTTTGTCTCTATGTTTATGTCTATATCTTCATCTACAACCACATCTGCCTCTGCAACAACTTCTATGTCTATGTCTTTATTCACCATTGAAACTAGATTTTGTTTACCTACCAGCTTTTGGTGGCTCATGAAGTTCCAGATGCTGGGGATTTTCAGAATCTGATAGCATATTGAGGTCCCTAAAAATTAAAACAAAACATTAAGAAAGATATTGAGGAAATCCGAGACAAAGAACACTTTTTTTCCAACTACCCTTAATTGTTTTCAGTAGGTAAATGAGAAGTGGTTAATGATATAAAGCAACTCCAAAGCATGCTTACCCTCCTAACCCAATATATATTAGCAATGCTGTTAAAAGTCAGAGCTGATAAAAATGATTATTTAAGGTGAAATCTTTATGAATTACATGTAAGTTCATTTTTAAATACACACCCTTGAAATCTAAATGGGTTCAGGCTTTCATTTAAATGAAGTATGTTTCAATAAAAGCATGAAAGGGAAGAGGCTGTTGACACAATCAGAAACTAAGTTAGCTGAATTCTTTCTATGCTTTAGGCTTTGATTTCAAACACGAGAAATCTATAAAACTTATATTCACTTTATTTTATAATTACAGAAAATCTTGCTAACTGGCAAAGGTTCCACCTTAACAATTTTAAATTAAAAGAGTCATGGATAGCCAAAAAATGGAAACAAAAAGATGGGGAAAAACTCACAGTCTTACACATATTTCTGCTTCCCCACTTGGCTGACTAATGATACTCTGAACTTCTTCATATGTTTTAGAAGTTAAGGGAATTCCATTCCATTCCAATACTTGCATCCCTAAAAAGACAAATTTGAATATAAAATCATATGTGTGCTATTTCTAGTCTGGGTGCACAGGGCATCAAAGACATTTATTTGCATTTAGAAGTCAACTCAGCACACCATTTCAGAAAGCATCAGTTCAGAGTTCTCTGCAACATTAATACCAAAACCATTATGCAGTTTGATCTCATTAACTTACCTGAATGCATAAAATATATTTAATACAACATGCAAAATTTTGCTTTTGAAAATCTATTTAATATTATCAAACGCATGCATTCTGTTCACACTGCCATAAAATAAATTATTGAATGTATATTGCTTAAATCAATTTTGTATAGGAAAAAAACCAAACAATTACAACCACCAATATAGTTTTCCTGTGGGGAGCAAGCTACTAGAATAATGTATTTGGTATTTTATCATGAAATGGGAGTAGTAGAAAAAAGTCATTTGGACTTCCTTGTGAAGCTCCATTTCAGAAACGTTGTAGCTTATATATTGTCCGGATGAAACAAAATGCTACTTCCTGTCTTTTTCTTCACTGCATTCCAGACATTCCTGAATCAAGGAATAGCAGGAATGTTACAGGAAGGGCAGCTGCATGGGTCTGTGACCTGTGCACTAGTACAAGACCCTGAGCTCAGAAAGGCCTATGCTTGGTTTAATGCTCTGCTGTTGTCATCTTGAAATTCTTAATAACATTTGAACAAAGAACCTACATTTTAATTTTGCAATGGGTTTTGCAAATTATGTAGCTGGCCTGGTTTGGCCTGGTCAGGTCATTTCTTTTTTTCTATCTAGAAAGATAATTTCATAGAAAAAAAGAAAAGTGTAACACAATTAATATTACAACAGTTTACACGTAGCTTCTTTGGTCCATTTGATATGAGCTGTCAAAATCATTGAAGGGTCTATATATGGCATGATTCACAGTGTCCTGATGCGTGGCTATGTGAATTGGGTATATAGTAGATTAAACCATCCAAGGTAATGCTCAAATAAGTGTGAGCACTGTCAGCTTCATTTGAGAAAAAATGTCTGTATATCAAAATTATGCTGTTGAACCATTATTATTATTATTATTTTTGAGACAGAATCTCACTCTGTCACCCAGATTGGAGTGCAGTGGCGCGATCTCGGCTCTCCGCAACCTCCACCTCCCAGGCTCAAGGTTCTCTGCCTCTGCTTCTCGAGTTGCTGGGATTACAGGTGCACGCCACCATGTTCGGCTAATTTTTGTATTTTTACTAGAGATAGGGTTTCACCATGTTGGCCAGGCTGGTCTTGAACTCCTGACCTCAGGTGATCTGTCTGCCTTAGCCTCCCAAAGTGCTGAGATTACAGGCGTAAGCCACTGTGCCCAGCCTGAACCATTAGGTTTTTAATGAGCTTCACAGATGCCTATGTGAAATTACCTATTGATCATCATTGGCTTCAATGGGAAATTCTAAACATGGCATGATTGTGTCTTTAAAAGTTTTAATGATTATGACATATGTTAGAAAGCATATTTGCCAGTTGTAAGGGAAAAGCTTTTACACTATAGTCAAATGGTAAAAGAAGTCCATAAAAAGGCTCACATAACACAAACAAGAATGACTTTTCTATAACTTACTCCAAGGAAACTTTATCTTCAGATGGGCCTTAGGTTTATTTCAACAATCCCAGGCTGTTGTACACACAAAATGAGAAAATTATGTAAAAGACAGTGATAACACCACGAAAGAAAAATTAGCATGCTGAAAGAGGAAAATAAAGCACTTTTTTTTTAATAAGGAGGAAGAGCACGTTAATAAATAGATGATTTTGAATTCAATAAAATTAAAGTTGTTAGAATTCAGAAATTGCATAGTCACATTTCTGCAGGAGCACATACTATGAAAAGGAATAGTCACATATTTTCATGCTTTTTCTATTGAATTTACTTGTTCATTCTTTACATCCCAAAATAAAAGGGCAAATTTATAGAACATAATTATCCCATAAAATAAAAATAAAAATGCTTCTAAAAAACTAGTATGGTTAATAAATTTCTGAAAAAAATAAACAGATAATTAGAGTTTTGCCTGGATACACACCTGACACCATAACCTACATGACCTGCTCCATGCCACAACACATTAACGGAAATTCTTTCCCTCCGCCTCAGTTTCCTACCCTAGTTGTTTCAGTGCTGCAGTTCAAAAGATTGGGTCAATTCTTTTATCCTGGCTCGGCGCCCGCAGTGAGACGACATAGGGAAGATGACCACTGAACATAGTCATTTAATAGTCATTCCCCTTTCTATTGTCTAATGTCCTACAAATTCTATGAGCCATATTAAAATAATGAATGATATATAGATATAACAAATCACTCCTTATTTATCTCAAAAGAAGTTCTAGTAGTTGTGAAAATTAAATATGACATTTCAAATATACATGAAAATTATTTGTTAATTGTAAAATTCTATAAACTATTTAAAAATACATGTAAAAATTTGTTGAAAATTATGCTCTGTGGAAGTCCAATAATGTATTTTATCATTTAACAGGTTTGAATGTTAGCATTTTAAATCTCAAGACAGCTTTTTACACTGTTTTAGAAATATTTTTCTGGAAAGTAGTACACATATTAATTTATGATATTTATTACATAGTACTTTGAGTAAACATATTTTCTTTACATTTAAATTATTACAAATTTCAGGTATGAAAGTGCACAGATGAAACTTCAGTTATGTTCCTTGAAAGTAGCTATTTTAATAGCTTTTTTTTATTATTATTATTTTTGACACAGGGTCTCACTCTTTCACCTAAGGTAGAGTGCAGTGGCATGATCTCAGCTCACTGCAACCTCTACCTGCCAGGTTCAAGTGATTCTCCTTCCTCAGCCTCCTGAGTAGCTGGGGTTACAGGCACCTGCCACCACACCTGACTAATTTTTATATTTTTAGTAGAGACAGTATTTCAGCCTGTTGGCCAGCCTGGTCTTGAGCCCCTAACCTCAAGTGATCCACTGCCTTCGGCCTCCCAAAGTGCTGGGATTACAGGTGTGAGCCACCACACCTGGCCTTTAATAGCTTTTAATAGGAAATTAAGACAGTCTGGAGTTTTGCTGACTATGTAGCAGTGATGAAAGGATTTATTGCAAAGTCTCTTGCTTAATAGGCTACTAAACACAGAAAAGAGAATAAGAAGATAATTCTAGAACTTTAAAAATATTAACATAAAACATTCTCAAATTGTTTTCATAACTTCTAGGATTACTTAATTTTGCATGTTCCTTAAATGGGCAAAGGCTACTCCTCTCTCCTTAATACAAAATTTCATGTTATGTTCTTTCTTGATCTATATTTATTATTTACCATCACATTGAAAACATCTTAATGACTAAAATTATTCAGTTAGTTAAAAATCTTACAGTCTACTCTATATCCAAACGTATGCCACACAAAAGCTCATGACGTTTATCCATTATACTCACTCTGTATGTATTTTTCTACTGCTTCATATGTAGTAGGCACTACATAATTCATCACCTTTGTTTGTGTCTAACACTTTATGATGTTATAAAAATTAATAAAAAATGATAGTCTACTAGATAACAATTGGAAATATCTAAGTGATTAGTAAAATAAAGATGATTCACAAAGGAGGAAGTTCCAAAACTTTGCAAGTATGTGAAGAAAGCCCAGATTCATTAGTGATTAGAAAGTGCAAATTGAAGCCAGAATATATTACCTAACTGTCATCATATTGGAACAAGTTTGAAAACCATAAAATGCCATGTGTTGATTGGGCTGTAGGATTGGTGACCTTGATTTAATCAAGGAGATATTCTTACTTGATGGTTGTTCTGGTTTATTTTCTCTATAATGTGAGAATATCATGACTATAAATAGATAAAACAACCTCTTATTTACAATTCATAAACATGTAATTATTTTAATGAGAATGCACATGAGTGCAACTGTTCTGGAGGGCAGTCTGGCAGAATGTAGTTAAATCAAGCACATGCACACACTATCACCCAAAAATTCTCTTCGTGGGTATGTATTTGTGAGGAGGTGGAGGTATTAGGAAAAATAGGCATTGAGAGTGTTGTGAATGCTCATGATGGAAATACTTGGCAGAGGCTGAAAGAAACAGGCCATACCAGGTGTTAACACCAGAAGGTGGATACATCTTAAAGTCTTTGCCAAGTTAAAAACAAGTGGGAAACAGGATCTGACCTATTGGCCAATGTCATTTATGTCAATTTAAATAACATGCATACAAAATAAATCATTACATATTTTATGAATATCAAGCATCTCATAAATTATTATAGTTGTTCACCAAAAGGAGCGAAGAATGGGAAAATAAAATGAGACAAAGGAAAATGAATGTGTTAATAAGTGAATAAATGAAAAACACACAAGAGCAGACCTTGAAAAAAATAATAAAGGCCAAAACCTAATTTAAAAATGTATAGTATCAGTTATTTGCAATTTGTCTGCTATCTTTTCTACACTTAGAGTAGTAATCATGACTATAGCGTAATTTTCCAAATTTGAGTAACCTCTTTCAGGAGTCTTCTATAAAGTACTAGCAGCAGCAGCAAATGATCAGCTGAACTTGGCCATTTCCTCTGGCTGAGTCAATAGCAAACATACTTTGCAAGTGGGCTTCAGGGTTCCAATAAAATTGTCCACATCAATTATACTAATTGCTCATTCATTTTAATGTTAGGCAGTGTTAATGTATGAGAAAGACATAGATAAATGGAATTTTTTAAATTAACTTTTTTCACATTTTACAATTTTGATCTATTTATATATTAACATAAAAAGGGAGAAAGGTGAAAAAAATGGAAGAAAGGAAAGATGAAAGAGGAAGGAGTAAAAAGAAAAGAAGGGAAATCTTTGGTAAAGGGAAAAATTAGTATTTGAATATTTATTTACAGGAGAAGGAGACACACTTAGTGATAATAAGACATTCGAAACTAGGGTATATTTTCCTGAGTATATTTATTTCAAAATATACAATAAGCTATTTGTGATGGTTAATATTTTGAGTGTCAACTTGATTGGACTGAAGGATGCAAAGTATTGATCCTGGGTGTGTGAGGGTGCTGGCAAAGGAGATTAAGATTTTAGTCAGTGGGTTGGGAGAGGCAGACCCACCTCCAACTGGGTGGGCACCAGCTAATCAGCTGCCAGCATAGCCAGAATATAGCAGGCGGAAGAAGTTGGAAAGAGCAGACTTGCAGAGTGTTCTGGCCTTCATCTTTCTCCTGTGCTGGAAGCTTCCTGCCCTTGAACATCAGACTCCACGTTCTTCAGCTTTTGGACACTTTGATGTACACCAGTGGTTTGCCAGAGACTCTCCGGCATTTGGCCACAGACTAAAGGCTGCGCTGTTGGCTTCCTACTTTTGAGGCTTTGGAACTCGAACTGATCCACTACTGGCTTCCTTGCTCCTAAACTTGCAGACAGCCTATCATATGACTTTACCTTGTGATCGTCTGAGTAAATTCTCCTTAATAAATTCTCTTTCATATATACATACATCTTATTAGTTCTATCTCTCTAGAGAACCCTGACTAATACGCTATTGATAAATATATTCACTCTACTGTGTATTAAACACTGGATCTTTTTTTTTTGTTATATATATATTTTATTGCATTTTAGGTTCTGGGGTACATGTGAAGAACATGCTGAATTTTTGCATAGGTACATACATGGCAATGTGGTTTGCTGCCTCACCTATATCTGGCATTTCTCCCCATGTTATCCCTTCCCAACTCCCTATCCTCTGCTGTTCCTTCCCTAGTCTCCCCCCACGCACTAAACACTGGATCTTATTTTTTCTCTCCAACTGTATTTTTGTACCCATTAACCAACCTCTTTTCATATCCTGCTTCAAATCCTTCCCAGCCTTTGGCAACCATCATTTTATTCTCTATGAAATCAACATTTTTAGCTCCTACATATGGAGTGGGAACATGCAATATTTTACATTCTACACCTAACTTATTTCATCTAATATAATGTCCTCCAATTCCAGCCATGTTGCTGCAAATGATATCTCATTCCTTTTCATGGCTTAATAGAATTCCATGGTATATACATATACATTCTCCTTACCCATTTATAAAATTTTGAAGTTGAAAACTGTTGTGTTGAAGAGCTAATCACATAATAATATTGCTATTTATTACTATTATTGCTATTATTTTTACTTTTTGTATTTATGGTTCAAAGAAAACTTAAAATAGAGCCTAGATATCCAAAATGTATAAAAATGGACCTTCTTTTTATCAAAGCAGGCTCAGTCTGCCTTCTAGCTCCCTCACCATTCTCCAGGTCCTATTCAATAGGTACCCTTAGATATACCCTGTCTCCCTGATTTACCTGAGTTGTCAGTTTAAAATTATATGACAACCTGAATAAGTGCCTAAGAACAATTGCTATTAACTAGGACATTGCTTCTTGAGATGTACTGGAATGAAGGTGCTCTGAATTTCATTTTATTGAAAATGAAATCTTAATTGGTTTAAAAACTTTTTTTTTTTTACCCACCAACTATAGGAATAATGCTTTCAAATAGAGTTCTGTGTAATATTTAGCATTAAAAATTAACATTTGCCTATCTCTTTTTTTTTTTTTTTTTTGAGACGGAGTTTCACTCATGTTACCCAGGCTAGAGTGCAATGGCGCGATCTCGGCTCACCGCAACCTCCGCCTCCTGGGTTCAGGCAATTCTCCTGCCTCAGCCTCCTGAGTAGCTGGGATTACAGGCACACACCACCATGCCCAGCTAATGTTTTGTATTTTTAGTAGAGACGGGGTTTCACCATGTTGACCAGGATGGTCTCGATCTCTTGACCTCGTGATCCACCCGCCTCGGCCTCCCAAAGTGCTGGGATTACAGGCTTGAGCCACCGCGCCCGGCCCACATTTGCCTATCTCTTAATAAACAGAATATACACTATTTTTATATAGATAAATATTTTCTGTATCAAAAATGTGTTTTATGAGCCATCTTGCCATTGGTAGCTGACTGTTGATATTTTCTTTTCACCCTTATCAAACTGTGTTCACATGCAGTTTGGTTATTTACTAGTTGTTTTGCCATTGAGCAAGTTGGTTAATCCTCCATCCTTGACTCCCTCAGGGGGATTGTACTTGCTTGATGACTGCTCTAGTTTTATTTCCATCCTACTGCGGAGAATACTATGACTATGATAGAATGCAAAACACGAAACAACTGCTTGTTTACAACTTGTAAATATGCATTTTTTAGCTGAAAGTTTATATAAGAAATTTTAAAAAGAACTTTAGGATCCTAAAATTTCCATTTTATTCTTAATTATTTTCCTTATCTATAGCTGTACTTGACATATTTAGTAAAACTTTCCCAAGCATAGAAATCATGTCATCTAAGTTTTCCTTTTTGTACTTCCTACATCTCCTCTCATGGCCCTCTCTGTGGCAGTTGTCCAGGTTCTTTGGATTGGTCTTGGCTCCCCAGGGCTCCAATGGTGTCCCCATTACCTAGTTTATTTTCTCTCGGCATTGTTACATTTGTTACATTGACTACATCTGGGTTGGTTAACTCAGCTTGGGACAGCCAGTCTGCAGTCTGAATCTAAATTTGGTTTAAATCTACATGCCAAGCAAATGTAATATTTATCACTAATGCTACTAAACCCAAAGTTGACTTAAAAGCAAAATACCAAAATTTTACCCCATTAAAATATACACTTAAAAATATAATACATCATAATCTTATCTCTCAATATGAAGATAATAGAATTTTAAACTCATTAAAATTTTTAATGCAAATTTTATAAATGAATATTCTTCCAAATTTCAGTAGCATTAAAATACATATATAGGAGATTTGCAGGAACATTCTACTCTTTTGCCTTAAGTCACTGTATTTTTATACTGAATTTAAAATGAATGTAACAGATTGTTATGCAAATTTATATGCTATGATAATATACTCTGTTTCCATCTTTGGGCAGGACTGTTGACAAGAATTCTTTAGAGAAATGTTATACAGCATGGATATCTTTTTAAATAGGCTGGAATTAGAGAAGGTAAATTCTATATTTGAAACTGTCATTGATTTGGGATGTGATCTTGGACAATTTACTTTCCACGAACCTCCTTTCAATCTCAAATTTTGTGAAGAACAAGCAATTAAAATTAGCAAAGTATGGCTTGCATATATAAACTCCAAAATGAAATAAATTTACATATTAAAAATTTTTTCATCACATTTTGAATAAAAGAAATTTGAGAAATACCAAAGACTACAGTTGAATGATCTGAGCTGACTGGTATTTCTTTTCTAAGTCTGAGCACATTGAAAGTATTTAGAATCAATGACTTCTTTACTCACATATCTAAAATAGATTTAGCTCCAATTGCAAAAAAGTGTAATTGTAAAATAAACAGATTCTTATATATGTTACAGTGTTAATGGTTAACAATAAAAATATTGTTCAAAAGGATTTCATGAATCAAATGTGTTGTAAAAGCATAAATCACAATCATTTTATAGACTAATGTCATATAGCAAGCAAGATCCTTATAAGTGCTCTAGTTTTAATCTGTTACACTATATATTAAAAATGTGACATCTAAGAGGTGACATAACTTTTTTAATATCCCACAGTTAATGGTAGTCAGAAATATGAACCCGAACCATCTGCCAGCCCAATGCATATTATCAGTGAATAGGAAAACTCATTCAACTTATACCAACTAAACCTACATGCTAGCTCACCTGAAGGCAAACTATGTTCAAATATGTGAAACTTCACACAAATAACAAATATTATTTGTAATGCCATTTAAATTACAACAAAACCTGATAATTTAGAAATTGTATTTATTATCTATATGCTGATATTATTTGGAGACTTGTACATGCAAAAACTGAAGACATTATTGAAGGAAGAGAAAGTTGCTTATGATGAGTTAACAGTGACAGAAATAAATAAAATTTGACTGGGTCTTTTATCACTTTTCCCGATCTGACTCCTAGAAGAGAGGCCAGTACCATATTTCTCCAGGCACACTGATGGAAATTTATGCTGAACCTTACTGGGAAGGAAAATAATGTAAGAAGGATGAAAAGAATAGGAGGTGTAGAGTGAGTGGTAGGGAGGAGATGGTAGTTGGAGCTTCCAAATAAAGTAGGGACCAGCATCCTGCTTGCTTATATTGTCTACAGAAGATGTCTAGCATGTTTTTTGAAATCAAAATTAACAAGAGGTGACTTTAGAAAGTTGTACACTAGATTCTGTGACTCTCAATGTAGGCAAAACTATTCTTGTGAAAATTTTGGCACAATTAAGGGAGCCACTCATTAACAGGGAAGTGTACTGGCTTTGATATGACACTCTTAGTGACATGGATTGATGTACAGAGACCAAAACTCCAGTGTTCTAAAATGTGTAATACCCTCACAGGGAAGTTGCTCAAAGCATGCAGGCAGGAAACACCAAATGATGAATGCAATTCAATTTCCCACCAACAGATGAAAGAAAGATTAGAATTGATTACATTTGATTTACATAAAAAGTAATACTTCTTGCACTCAAATATGACTGTTGCAAGTAAATGCTTTTTAAACATACTTAATGTGAATAAGGGAATATAATTAGCCATGATTTGTGGACCAACCTGTAAGAGGATTATCATGATAGGATTCAGTTTCTATTCACTGTGACCACTAGAACAATCCAGTCCAGCGTTTCCTTGAAAGATTGGCATAGATGCTAGAAGTCACTTTATAGCTACAGTTCATTGCGTTTTGCTTTCTATGTGTTATTTGAAACAGATTGAATCAGAAAGTGGCTGAATGAGGCAGAATAAGGGACATGACTACATTAGTATAATTCGATTGACCCCTAGAAAATAATGTTACATGTGGAGTTATCCAATAATAGGTATGTAATGTTATCTTCTCATTCTTCTTAGTTTAATATCACAATTTATTTGTTAGAATGCCCAGAATGGATGCTTTTTACTAACTTTCTAATAAAATGATATTAACATATTAATACTCTGCTATGGTTTGAATGCCTCCTCAAAAACTCATGTTGAAATTTAATTGCCATTGTTATGGTTAGGGCCTTTAAGAGATGAAGGGGTACAGCCCTAATGGATGGATTAATGCCATTATTTCAGGAGTAAGTTGAATCAGGAGTAAGCTGAATCAATGTTCATATATCCCAAAAGAGGGTTCCAGATACAAAGGATGAGTTCAATCTGATTCCTTACTCTCTCTGTCCTGTATGCTTACTTGAAAGAGCATGCCTTTTTACTATGTTATGACACAGCAAGAAGGTCCTTCCAAGATGCCAGAACTGTGATCTTAGACTTACCAGCCTGAAGAACTTTGGGAAATAAATGACTTTTCTTTATAAATTATTCAGTCTCTGATATTCTGTCATAGCAGCAGAAAACAGACTAAAATACTATCAAATCTTATGAATACCATAACCAGTTAACAATAACTAACTAAACCAATACTATGTGGATTGCATAGAAATGCATAATTAATTCAACAAACTTAGGAAGCTAGGGTAGTTGATGTACTTAGGAATGAGAAATGCTTGCCTTAACTACTTCCTCCTCTGCTTTAAGTATCCTCACTGAATTATTAATAATTTAACTTCAGTTCTGTTTAAAACCTTTATGATATTCACATATTGTGTACTGTTCCTTTTAAGTTGTTACTTAAATGTATCTTACTACTCAGACAATATATTTCAATATAAAATATCATCACTTTATACTAAGAAAGTATTTCCTAACAAATATAAATGCCATCTGACCTAGTGGCAAAATCATAATCATTGCCACCATCATCTCCACTGAGCACAGATATAAGGATAATAAATTCCATTTCATAACATCATTTGACAGATAAAATTCCCAGAAGTTTGCTTAGATTACGGAGGTATAGCTTTAAATCATGTGTAAAATGAGACAAAAAGGAAATTATATTTCTGAAAAAGAAAGTTACAAGAAAAAATATCTCTCAATCAAAATTTAAGAGTAAAAGGAAAATTCAAATATATTCATCCTATAGTCTAAGAAAATAAAATGTTTCTTTTGACAAAGAAGGAGAGAGTTTTTATCATAACCCAAATATTAAAAGTATGCTTCACAAGAAATAAGACAACATGGTCAGTTGCTGTGTAGAAAAATGTTAATTAAAGATTAATATTATTGAAGGGGAAGGAACACTTCCAAACTCATTGTATAAGGCCAACATTATTACCTGACACCAAGGCCAGACAAGGATGCTTCAAAGGAAAATTACGGGCCAATATCCCTGATGAACATAGATACAAAACTCCTCAATAAAATACTAGCATACCGAATTCAACAGCACATTAAAATGATCAAGTGGGATTTATCACTGGATGCAACAAGGTTTTAACATACATAAATCAATACATGTGCTACAAATGGTGATCATCTCAATAAATGTAGAAAAACATTTGACAAAATTCAACATTTTCTCATATTAAAAAAACTCTCAACAAATTGTGTATAGAAGGAATATACCTCAAAATATAAAAGGCCATCTCTGACAAATCTACAACTTATATCATACTCAATGATGAAAAGTTGAAAGTTTTCCTCTAAGACATGGGTATTCATTCTCACTAATTTCATCTATATAGTACTGGAAGTTCTACCCAGAGTATTAGGAAAGAAAAAGAAATAAAATACATTCATATTGGACAGGAAAAAGTAAAATTGTCTATTTGCAGATGACATGATCTTATATATGGAAAACAGTGAAGACTGCACCAAAATAATTAATAAACAAATTCAGTAAAGTTACAGGATATAAAATCAACATATTAAAATTAGTTTATACTATACACAGCCTATACTATGCACTTCTATACACTGATAAACTATCTGAAAAAGAAATTTTAAAATCTTATATATGATAGCTAGAAAAACAAGCTACTTGGGAATACATTTAACCAAGAAGCTAAAAGATCTATGCACTGAATATGATAATACTGATGAAAGAAACTAAAAAATACACCAAGAAAAAAATATTCTGTGCCTATGGATCAGAAGAATCGATATCATTAAAATGTCCATGCTAACCAAAGTGATCTGCAGATTAAATGCAACTCTTACCAAAATTCTAATGTCATTTTTCACAGAAATAGAAAGTAATCTTGAAATTCATGTGGAACCACAGAGATATAATGTTATGTCTATGGGGTGAAGCTTTACTCCCCTGCCTTTGGAAAAGGCAAGGAAGAGTGGAAAGGATTGCATTTTGCTGTTTGAATGCCACCTTAGCTGCAGTACAATAGAACACCAGGTAGATTTCTATGATTTTTGACTCCTGACTCCTGGATGGCACTTTTGGACTCACCTGGGGTCTGGTGGACCTTGCAATGCTGAAGGGAAAGACACAGGCCTGGCTGGCTTTGCCACCTGCTAATTGTAGAGTTCCAGGGCCGTTAGTGAACAGGCAGTAGTAGCCAGGAAGTGGTTAATGCAGGCCTTGGGAAAGATCCAGTGCTGTACTGTCTTCGGGTCTGACCCCGTGTAGCCATAGTAATGTTTGCCATAGGGGTACTTGTGTCACTCGATCCCCAACTTTAAGTGGCTCAGAACAGAGAGAGAGACTTTATGTTTGGGAGAAAGTAAGGGAAGAGAACAAGAGTCTCTGCCTGGTAATCCAGAGAATTCTCCCAGATCCTGTGCTAGACCATCAAGGTGGTACTTCCACAAGTCTGCAGGAACCACAGCATTATTGGGCTTCAGGTGCCCTCTAAAGCAGATACAGCTTATATCATAACACCAAGTCATTTGAAATATCTGGAAAGACTTCCCAAAAGGACAGCTATGAAAGAGCCCAGAGAGTAAGGACTATATTAAATACCTAACTCTTCAATGCCCAGACAGGAAAACATGACCTCACCTAATGAACTAAATAAGCACCAGGAACCAATCCTAGAGAAACAGAGATGTATGACCTTTTAGACAAAGAATTAAAAATGTCTGTGTTGAGGAAATGCAAAGTAACTCGAGAACACAGAGAAGAAATTCAGAATTCTCTTAGATAAATTTAATAGAGTATGAAATAACCAAAGAAATCAAGCAGAAATTCTGGAGCTGAAAAATGCAATAGATATAAGTGAATAATGCATCAGAGGTCTTTAAAAGCAGACTTAATCAAGCAAAAGAAAGGGTTAGTGAGCTTCAAGGCAAGCTATTTAACATACACACAGAAGACCAAAAAAAAAAAAAAAAAAAAAAGGGGAGAATTTAAAAAATAAAGCATATCTACAGGATCTAGAAAATGCCTCCAAAGGGCAAATCTAAGAGTTATTGACCTTAAAGTGGAAGCAGAGGAAGAGATTGGGGCAGGAAGTTTATTCAAAGTGATAATGACAGAGAACATCCCAAACCTAGAGAAAGATATCAATATCCAAGAACAAGAAGGTTATAGAACACCAAACAGGTTTAACTCAACGAAGACCACCTAAAGGCATTTAATAATCAAACTCCCAAAGGTCAAGGATAAAGCAGCAAGAGAAAAGAAACAAATAACATACAATAGAGTTCCAACACATCTGGTAACAGACTTTTCAGTGGAAATCTTGTAGTTTAGGAGAGAGTGATATGACATATTTAAAGTGCTGAAGGATAAAAACTTTTACCCTAGAATAGTATATCTCGTTAAAATATCCTTCAAACACGAAGGAGAAATAAATACTTAACACAGGCAAACAAAAGCTGCGGGATTTGAATACCAGACCTTTCCTACAAGAAATGCTAAAGGGGCCCCACTGGCTGCTCTGAAAAGCCATCTTTGCATTGTTCCTCGTCCGACTCCTCGCTCGCCGCAGCCGCCTCCGCCGCGCGCCTCCTTCGCCGTCGCGGACTCCGGCAGCTTAATCGCCAGAGTCCTTGAACTCTCACTTTTTAAAAAAATCCCCCGCATCGGATCACCGGCGTGCCCACCATGTCAGACGCAGCGGTAGACACCAGCTCCGAAATCACCACCAAGGACTTGAAGGAGAAGAAGGAAGTTGTGGAGAAGGTGGAAAATGGAAGAGACGTCCCTGCTAACGGGAATGCGAATGAGGAAAATGGGGAGCAGGAGGCTGACAATGAGGTAGATGAAGAAGAGGAAGAAGGTGGGGAGGAAGAGGAGGAGGAAGAAGAAGGTGATGGTGAGAAGGAGGATGGAGATGAAGATGAGGAAGCTGAGTCTGCTACGGGCAAGCGGGCAGCTGAAGATGATGAGGATGATGATGTCGATACCAAGAAGCAGAAGACCGACGAGGATGAATAGACAGCAAAAAAGGAAAAGTTAAACTAAAAAAAAAAAAAAGAAAAAAAAAAAAGGCCGCCGTGACCTATTCATCCTCCACTTCCCGTCTCAGAATCTAAACGTGGTCACCTTCGAGTAGAGAGGCCGGCCCGCCCGCCCACCGCGGGCAGTGCCACCCGCAGATGATGCGATGCGCTCTGCACTACCCAACCCAAACCATGAGAATTTGCAACAGGGGAGGAAAAAAGAACCAAAACTTCCAAGGCCCTGCTTTTCTTCTTAAAAGTACTTTAAAAAGGAAATTTGTTTGTATTTTTTATTTATATTTTATATTTTTGTACATATTGTTAGGGTCAGCCATTTTTAAAGATCTCGGATGACCAAACCAGCCTTCGGAGCGTTCTCTGTCCTACTTCTGACTTTACTTGTGGTGTGACCATGCTCATTATAATCTCAAAGGAGAAAAAAAACCTTGTAAAAAAAAAAAAAAGCGAAAAACAACAACAGAAAAACAATCATATTCTGAGCATTCCAGTACCTTTGTTGTGTATGTACTTAGCTGTACTATAAGTAGTTGGTTTGTATGAGATGGTTAAAAGGCCAAAGATTAAAAGGTTTCCTTTTTCTCCTTTTTTGTCTATGAAGTTGCTGTTTATTTTTTTTGGTCTGTTTGATATATGTGTGAAACAATGTTGTCCAACAATAAACAGGAATTTTATTTTGCTGAGTTGTTCTAACAAAGCTGTCTCAAAAAAAAAAAAAAAAAAAGAATTGCTAAAGGGGTACACTTCAATCAGAAAAAAAAGGACATTAATGAGTAATAAATAATCACCTGATGGTACAAAATTCATTGGTAATAGCATGTACGCAGAAAAACACACTGTATTATAACACTGTAACTGTAGTGTGTAAACTACTCTTATCCTAGATAGAAGATTAAATGATGAACCAATAAAAAATAATAACTACAACAACTTTTCAAGACATAGTGTAAGATATAAATAGAAACAAAAAAAAGTTAAAAAGTGGGGGGATGAAATTAAGGCATAGAGTTTTTATTAGTTTTCATTTTGCTTGTTTGTTTATACAAATAGTGTAATTATCAGGTTGAAATAATTGGTTATGAGATAGTATTTGCAATTCTTATATTAACCTCAAACCAAAAAACATACAATATATACAAAAAAGATAAAAAGCAAGAAACTAAATCATATCACCAGAGAAAATCACCTTCACTAGAGGAAAACAGGAAGGAAAGAAAGAAGAGAAGCCCACAAAACAACCAGAAAACAAACAACAAAATGGCAGGAGTAAGTTTTTACTTATCAGTAATAACATTGAATGTAAATGGACTAAACACTTCAATCAAAAGATATAGTAATGGATGAATAAACAAGACCCATTGTTCTACTGACTACAAGAAACACACTTAACCTATAAAGACATATATAGATTGAAAATAAAGGGATGGAGAAAGATATTTCATGCCAGTGGAAACCAAAAATAAAAACCTACAAAGTAATAATAGGAAAAATTTTGGAAACTATTCAAATACATGGAGTCACTATACTTAGACAAAATAGATTTTAAGACAAAAGCTGTAAGAAGAGACAAAGAAGGTCACTGTATAATGATAAAGAGGTGAATTCAGCAAGATAACATAACAATTGTAAATATATATGCACCCAACATTGGATCACCCAGATATGTAAAGGAAATATTGTTAGAGCTAAAAAGAGAGATAGGCTCCATTACAATAATAGCTGAGACTTCAAAATCCCATTTTCAGCAGAAAATCAGACAAAGCAACATCAGACTTAATCTACACTATAGACCAAATGGATGTAATAGATATTTACAGAACATTTCATCCAAGAGCTGCAGAATACGCATTCTTTTCCTCAGCACATGAATCATTCTCAAGGATAGACCATATGTTAGGTCACAAAACGAGTTTTAAAACATTCAAACAATGAAAAATCATCAAGTATTTTCTCCTACCACAATGGAATAAATCTAGAAATTAATAACAAGGAGAATGTTAGAAATGATTCAAATACATGGAAATTAAACAATATGCTCCTGAATGACCAGTGGATCAATGAAGAAATTTAGGAGGAAATTGTAAACTTTCTTGAAACAAATGATAATGGAAAAACATACTAAAATCCATGCAAAAGCAGTACTAACAGGGAATTTTATAGCTACAAGTGCCTACATCAAAAAGAGAAAACTCTTGAAATGAAAAATCTAATGATGCATCTTAAAGAACTAGAAAAGCAAGAGCAAACCAAACCTCAAATTAGAAGAAAACAAATAATAAAGATCAGAGAAGAAATAAATGAAATCAAAATGATAAAAATACAAAAGATCAGCAAAACAAAAAATTGATGTTTTGAAACAGATATATGAAAAGGTGCTTAAGATCACTGATCATAAAATAAATGAAAATCAAAACTACAATGAGATATAATTTCACCCCAGTTAAAATGGCTTATGTCCAAAAGACAGGCAATAACAAATGCTGATAAGGATGTGGAGAAAAGAGAACTCTTGTCCACTGTTGGTGGGAATATAAATTGGTACAATCAATACGGAGAACAATTTGGAGGTTCCTCAAAAAATTAAAAACTTCTTTACCATATGAGCCAGCAATTCACTGCTGGGCATATACTCGAAAGAGAGGAAATCAGTTTATTGAGGAGATACCTGTATTCCTATGTTTGTTGCTACATTGTTTACAACAGCTAAGAATTGTAAGCAACCTAACTTTCCAACAACAGATGAATGAATAAAGGAAATATGGTACATATACACAATGAAGTACTATTCAGCCATAAAAAAGAAAGAGATCCAGTCATTTGCAACAACATGGATGGAACTGGAGATCATCATGTTACGTGAAATAAGCCAGGCACAAAAGATAAGCATCACATGTTCTCACTTATTTGTGGGATCTAAAATCAAAACTATTGAACTCACAGATATAGAGAGTAGAAGGTTGGAACTAGAGGTTGGAAATGGTAGTAGGCGGTTGGAAGGGAGGTGGGGATGGTAAAGGGAACAACAAAATAAAATGAATAAGACCTATTCAATGGCACAATCGTGTGACTATAGTCGATAATAATTTAATTGTATATTTCAAAATAACCTAATGAGTATAACTGTATTGTTTGTAACTCAAAGGATAAGTGCTTGAGGGCATGGATACCTTATTCTCCATGATGTGCTTGTTGCTCTTTGCATGCCTGTAGCAAAACATGTCATTTACCTCATAAACATATAAGCCTACTATTTATTCACAAAAATAACAAATTTAAAAAGTTGTACTTTGCCTATTTTGGAGCCAATTATGCTATATGATTATTATGAATGATATAATCAAAATTAAAAGGATAAAGTTGATGCATAATTTCTTTCATAATCAGAAATGTCAAGAGAAGCCAGTTCAAACAATAAAAAAATTAGTAACTATTTTATCATCCTGAGAGACTCTTCAAAGAAATAAAATTATGTGCCAAGTTATTTCATAAAAGTGCCAATATTCCGTTCTTTATATCACAACAAAGAATTAGCAAATAATTCACTTTGACTTGGTAGATGTTTAATAAATAACAAATGTCATTTGATTGCTGAATTCCATTTATAAAGTTATCAATTTCTTTAATAAATAGAGTTCAATTTCAAATGCTATCAATCAATATTAGAGTGTATACAACATCCTGCAATAATTGATTTTCCATTGAAAAGTAAGAATTGGCTAAGAAGAAAACAGTTTAACAGCAATATCTGCCAGATGAATAGAACAAAACTTAGCTACTTTCCTCCAGTTTTCTACTATTCATGTAGAGAAATTATTTCTCTAATTGCAAATAGGATTATAACTGTAAATGCAATGGCAATATAGTTTTAAATGAATTATAGAGGGTTTTCATACCATCCGATTGGTGGTCATTTCAGTTAAAAGGAGTAAAATTTAACCCATTTTACTTGTGTTAATACATCTGGCATTAATAAAGAGCACCAATATAGGACTCACACACACAAAAGTTATTTTGACCATTTTTTTTCTCATTTTATCTTCACAGCAATTAAATAAAATAGATAGGGTAAGTAAATTCCCGTTTTTACAACAACCCCCCCCACCCAGTTTTAGAAACCACATTTGGTGGCAGTTTAAAAAGCCATCATCTAAGTTAAGTAATTCTGGTATTATAAAGGCTTTTTTTAATGTTTAAGTTATACAGAATATCTAATTATAAACTTCTGGCTATTTTATAGCTAATATCTTAGGTGTAGGTGCATAATCAGTATAAATAAATAAATTGAATAATAAAAAAATCACATCAAGTCTACAAATATTTATTCAGTACGCATCAAAGAGGGTACTAAAGTCTGGGTCACTTGTATCAATTGGTTATAATTTCTGAAATGATTACTCCTACTATAAAGTAGGAAGATCATGAACAGATGCTTACAGAAGGCAAATAAAATCATGGCTCTCAGATCAGAGTGGGGCTGGTGGGTGTGGAGATGGGAGGTGGGAATGGATAGAGATGAGTTTGTACAGCTAGCATATGTTGTGGAAGGCTTATAGCTACCATTGTATTTTGACTTAATTCATTTGATAATATTAAGACATAGGAGGAAAGGTTTATAATAATTAGATCATTATTTTAACAACATTTTGCCATTTGGAGAGAATGTATGCATTTCTCCTCCAACTTCAGCAGGTTAGTGTCAGTTTCTTTTCTGTTTTCTATGTTTCTTGTACATGTTTCTATTGTTACCCTCAAGATATTATATTTTAATTTATTCATTTATGTAACTGTCTCTATTGTGACAATGGAGACATTAATGAATGACAATTTGCTGAATGAAAGAATGGATGAAATCAAAGACAGACTGGAAGCCCAGAGGATGGTTAAGATTTTTTAAAAAAAGAAGATAAAAATTCAAAATAGCAATTGATTGTGAATTCTTACATTAAAAAAAAATTTCAGAAAATATTGTCATGGTGAAAAAATAGGACTGCTAAGAATCAGTTCTTGGAATCAATATAGTATTTAAATTCATTTTTTCCACAGTTTATTAATGCAAACTGTTTAAACACTCTAAAATACTGAGAGATTTTATTCACTTTTGTTCTCATAAATACTTAAAGTAATATTGACACAGACATAATTTTCATAAATAAAGAAGTATTACAGAATGATTTTCCATCATAAACACTAAAATTGTGGCTTGTAGCTGTCCTTTATCCTACTGAGATGCAAATTACAAATGATAGAAATAAAAAAATATTGAACTGCCACCTGTAGAAACACACAAATGCTGGCACAGTGTAATCACACAGCTGTAATCCCAGCACTTCGGCAGGCCAAGGCGGGTGGATCACCTGAGGTCAGGAGTTGAAGACTAGCCTGGCCAGCATGGTGAAACCTACCTCTCCTAAAAATACAAAAATTAGCCAGGCATGGTGGTGGGCACCTGTAATCCCAGCTACTTGGGAGGCTGTGGCAGGAGAATTGCTTGAGCCTGGAAGGCAGAGTTTGCAGTGAGTCAAGATTGCGCCATTGCACTCCAGACTGGGTGACAGAGTGAGACTCTGTCTCAAAAAAAAAAAAAAAAAAAAAAGAACCACACAAATGTACGTTTAAATGGTATAATTCTACCAAAATATATGTATTTATTGTGTTAATTTAAAATAAGATGTAAGACTTAGACGCAAAATACTCCATTGGCTCGCTGTATTATGTAGGGATTTAAGTTTTTAAAAAACGGTGAAGGAATTTTGGTTTATAAATGTGAATACTTAACAAATGAATGAACACGTTGAGATCATTTTCATTAGCTAAATTAAATATACTATTGTGTTGATGTATATGTATATCTATTATATACATAACTATTTCTCAACACCTCCCTGTTCCCACCTTGGTCTTAACTTGTATATATTCTTAGAAACTCTCACTTCTTTTAATTATCAAAAGACATTTGTATTACTGTTACTACAGCACTGAAAAACTGAAGACAATGTAAGCCTCCGAAATAGGGCACACTAACATATTGTTTTGAGAGAATATTATGATGCCAATAAATGGTTTAAATAAAATATAGGCAGATAAATGCTTATACAAAACAATGCTAAATGAAAAAGTAGAAAGCAATGTTATACAACTCATTGATCACAACTGCATAAAGATAAATGAGCCCACATTAAAAAGCAGAAGATGGAATAAGCATAGCTGCTGTATTAAAAGAAAGGAATTCAATAGATTTTTCTTAAGTACTTATGTTTCATTTAAATGCTTAATATTTAAAATAATGACTGTTAGTATTGAATATAATTAAAAATTCAAACAGTTATTTATAAGTAAAATCATGCCTTATATGGGCTTGGTAATTACTACTCGAAAGTTTGTAGCACTAGTTCCTTTTATAAAAAGAACCGAACCATTTGTGACAAAAATTATCAAGCTATAATGTCTTGGCTTCATAAGTTCAAATTTTTATGTTTTGTGCTTTGTTTTTAATAAGATATGCCTGCACTGACTAACATAGTGTTATTTTATGTCTTTAATGGTCCTGTCTTTGAAACACAGATCACTGGGACTTGACTTCCCAGTTCGTCTTCTGGACTAAAATTTCCTGATGTTCTTTTTAAGTCACTTGCATACTAAGCCAATCAATAAACATATATGGAAGCTCTAAAAAAAAAAAAAAAAGAAAAGAAAAGAAACTCTCCTTGCTTCTACTCTTTACCCCTTTCAAACTATTCTTAATACAGCAGTAAGAGAGATCCTATTTCAACATCATTCAGCTTATGTCAGATCAATGGCTTCTCATCTCACATTGTAGAAATTAAAGACATTACAATAGCCCGCAAGATTTGACCTCTGCTACTTCTCTGAGTTTTGGTATTTGCTCTCACGTGTTTACCCAGTTTCAGCCATGTTGGCTTCCCTTCTGTCTTGCTGTTCTTCGCACACACCAGGCACGCTCTTGCTTTGGACATTTGTGGCTTTTTCACTTCTTTGCCTATAATGCAAGATAACTCCTGGATCATTCTTTCCCCTCCTTGGTGTCTTGGCTGAATTTTTGCCTTCTTGCCAAAGCTTCCTCTTACCACCTCATCTCAAATTGCAATCACATCTTCCTACATGTTATACCCACCCTCCTTGCTATATTTTTCTCCTTAGCATTTATTAGCACCTAATATGTTATATTTAATATATTATATATGAAATATATTTAACATTTATATATGATATTAATATTTGTTACTATCTGTATTAGCTATTGGAATGTAAGACCCTTGTTTTCTTCACTGAATCCCTCACATGTCCAAGAAGAGAAATTGCTTTATATAATATGTACTAAAAAAACCTACTGAAGAAATGAATGACTCAATGATAGCATTCAGCAAACTCAAGTGCTGTGGCTGACAGTGACTGGGATTTGAGGAATGAGTAGAATGTAAAAGGAAACAAAAGTAGCTTAAGAGAAAACAAAGAAATCTTATTTTCTTTCACTGCTCTCAGTGAAATTTTACACACACAGTCACAGTGAAATTTTACACGCACACACACACACACACACACACCCCTTTAATATGAATTTCTTGAGTGCTGAGGTAAAAACTTGCATTCTTTCAGGCTGTTGTTTCGACTTCAGCACTTATAACTGTAACTGGAATAGTCTCCATAACTATGCTGAACTATTAACATTTAATTAATACAAATGAAAGCCTTAAAAGATCTGTATAGTTCTGTACAGTGTCTTGCCCTCAGGAGCTTATAGTCTGCTCTTAGAAACTACCTGAAAGTTACCTAGAATTATTTAGGGTGAGGGAAAAAATCTGTAAGCTCCATTTAGTCATGGTATTCGTTCCAATGCATGCAGAGTCAACCAACGTATTCTGCATTTCTTTATTTCTGTATTTTCTTTCAGTGAAACTAAAAGAATACATATATCAAACTTAAAAGGAAGACAAACATCATTAATTTAAAAAAGTTTTGGGCCATGTGTGGTGGCTCAAGCCTGTAATCCCAGAAGTGTGGGAGGCTGACACAGGAGGATCGTTTGGCCCAGGAGGTCAGAGCTAGCTAGGCAACACCCCTGTCTCTACAAAAAAAGTAAAAAAAAAAAAAAATAGCACATGTGGTAGCACATGCCTGTGATCCCAGCTACTCAGGAAGCTGAGGTAGGAGGAACACTTGAGACCAGGAGATTGAGGCTACAGTGAGTAGTGATTGTGCCACTGCATTCCAACCTGAGTGACAGAGTGAGACCCTGTCTAAAAAAAAAAAAAAAAAAACAATTTACTTTACTTCCATTAAAACTATCTTTGTCCTAGTTCTTCATATTTATTTTATATTTTATAAAATATTTAAGACTCTGATCCAACTCTCCCCTTACAATGGCTATCTTGCATCTACTGCATTTCTGGGCTGTAGGCATCTTGAAAGCAAGGAAAACCATGTCATTCTGTGTCATTTTAGGATATACTTGTACAGGGTGGTTACTAAATAAATGTTTTGTTCTATTTGCATTCTTCATTATTTCCAGTATTTTTAAAATTTTCACTTGTACTCCTTTGCAACACCATCTCTCTGAACTTCCTGTTTGTCACCTCCATCCACCTTTTCAGTATATTACTACTTCACATCAGTCCTCCACCAATAAAGACAACATCTCATGCAGGGACAAATCCAGGTTTTTTAAGGCCTAAAACTCATACAATTTTAAGAAGAAATGTAAGATTATAAGTACAAAATTAGATACAAGTGAATATTTGTAAAAAGGAGAGAAGAAATAACAAAATACAACTATTAAAAAGCTGACAAATGTCACAAACACCATGTATTTCTAAACCCTTCTTAAAGCCTTGCAATTGGCTTACAGGCAAGGGAGGTACCCTAAGACCTAATTCTTTTCTGCTATGATTTATCCACTTTTGGTCTCATTTCTTTTTTTTTTTTTTTTTTTGAGATGGAGTTTCGCTCCTGTTACCCAGGCTGGAGTGCAATGGCGCGATCTCGGCTCACCGCAACCTCTGCCTCCTGGGTTCAGGCAATTCTTCTGCCTCAGCCTCCCGAGTAGCTGGGATTACAGGCATGCATCACCATGCCCAGCTATTTTTTGTATTTTTAGTAAAGACGGGGTTTCACCATGTTGACCAGGATGGTCTCGATCTCTTGACCTCGTGATCCACCTGCCTCGGCCTCCCAAAGTGCTGGGATTACAGGCGTGAGCCACCGTGCCTGGCCTCACTTCTTTTTTCATTTACTGTAATTAGTGTCACATCCTTGATTCTAATTCTTGGATTTCCAACTCATATAACATACACAGCTTATCACTGCTTACATAATGCTACTTCATCTCCCATTTCCAAGCCTTAAGAAACTATGGGTTTCTTAATGTTCAATCTCTCCCTCACATATCTTCAAAAGGTAAAATATCTATAAGTCTCTTATGTTTAATGCCAAAGGCCCAGTGAGTTTCTGTGATTTGACAAAGGTCACACTAGCAGTTGATGAGAAAGAGTGGTCCAAAAACGAAATCACCTGACTCCTACATCATAACTCTGTTCATTAACAAGATGTGTTTTCACTGACCGACATACCAAAAAAGTTACATACACAAACATCCATTGTACACATGTCCATAGATTTTAATCAGAACACAAGGTTTACTGATTAACCTATTGTTGATAAGAAGAAAAATTTAGATAGCCTTTTAAAAGGTTAGCTAAAATTAGGGTTTTCCAATTAAGAGGTGCTATATTTATAAGAGAAATGGCTTAATCACTTTAGGCATTATAATTTATTTATGTAGGCTTGATATTTAAAATGATATATATCATTATATCAGATATGTCCAGCAGTTAAAAGTTCCCTCATATGAAGTCTAAACTTTATAAGATTAATATTAGTCATGAAAATAATTTTACCTATCCTTAACAAAATAGCTTCTATAGCTAGTCTATTGCTTTACAGTTATAAAAGATATCGGATCCTTTCATCCTCATTGTAATACTGTGAGTTAGATCTTGAAATCTAATTGTACAGATGAGATAAGTGGAAATATAGAAAACATAAGTCAGTTTCTTAAAGTCATGAAGATAGCATTAATTCAGAGTCTTCCAACTCCAAGTCTGATGCTGTATTCAGCATTAATTCAGAGTCTTCTGACTCCAAGTCTGATGCTGTATTCAATGATTTAAGCATCCACAAATATGGAAGACAGAATTCAAACTTAATCTAGCAAATATTCTTCTTACCATCAAAGACTTTCAAAGTTGAAAGTGAACAGTTCTTTTTCTTACTACTTACAGTGCTCCAAGCATGACATTATGTTTCCTATATTTAATAAAATTTTTTGCCAATGATTATCCCAGTTTTCCAACTAAGAACACCTGTGTCTAAAAGTTTAAAAAACTCCAGGCAATAAGTACCAGATCTGAATTTAAATCCTGATATAACTCTAAAACCATGGCTCTCTATAAATCATTGGAGGTGCTAAAGCATTGGCTGGTTGAAGATCTGGTATGGGTATTAAAAAGAGAGGTTATCATCCTTGCTTCCAAGGTAACCACTCCAAGCTTACAAAAATGTCCAGCCTATTCCTTGAAATATTGGTTAGACAAATCCAGAAATTTAACTACAGGAATAATTGTTCATCATGAAGCAATATCACTGAACACACAAATATTTTAAGGTATGTCACCCTTGATGAAGGCAATCAAGTTAGGATTTGGAGCATTGTACTGTGTTAAACAGGACATTATTTAGTTTATTTCATGTCCCTATCACAAAAATTATTATGTAAGCATAATTCTCCTCTGATAAATTTCAAAATAAATGGATAAAGAAAAGAAATACAGTTTTTGTACTGGCAATGTATTTAATAACTAGTATCTGATGTGGTGTGATATTACTACATCTTAAAAATAATATATTACAACCTATCAGCCCAGGGACCAAAGATTTTTATTACTCTTCACAGAAGATAGTTTCCTATTATTTATTAGAAAATGTTTGTGTCAACATGAAATGTGGTCTGTGTCATGTGTATCTAACACACCAGCTTTAGGGAATTTTGAGAAATCTCATGCTAATGACCAATCCGTACCTGGTAATCCCCCTGGAACAAGAACAAGGAAGCTCACTCATCTGTGTGCTGTGTTTCTTGATCTCCAACCTTGATCACTGCCATGCCATCTGTAACATATGCCAAAAAAGCATAAGCAGAAATAGAGACTTCCTTGCCTAGGAACATTCTTCCTTATGTTATGCTGGAGTGTGTCCTCTGTCCTCTAATAATGCTACTGGAATTAGCTCTTCTACCAAAGAATTCTTCATGACAAGGAATTCCAGAGGCCAACTCCTAAAATCAAAACCACCACTCTGAAAAGAGCTAACTTCACCCTTACTTCAATCCCTGATTCTCAACAATAAATCCAACAGTATTTTCTTGCCAGAAACCCTGTCAATTCATCTTTAAGAAAAAGAGCAAGCTAGCTGGACCAATTTCAATTACCTACTCTGAAACAACTAAAAACTAAGAATTTAAAAATATCCACAAATTATAATTCTTAACACACATGCATTTCCTCATAGAATACCTATGGACAAACAATGAAGTTTCTTTGATTTCATTACAAGTCTTATGGCCTGGGACATGCTTACTTGCCATGTAGCTCTGGCTAAATCTATAAGCAAACATTGGGCATCATTGGTTTTAGCTTTGTGTTCTTCCATGTTGTGTCACCACTGATTCATTAAGAATGCTCTTGAAGATACATTCAGATTTTAATGTTATGTTACCATCTTAGCTCCAAAGAGTTTTCCAAAATTTTCTCAATTTATCAATTATAATAATATAGATACAAGTTATCTTCAAAAGATTTTATTAATTTAAAGTTGAACTTATCAATATATACAATAGTTTTAGGTTCATTGGATATGTGATATTTAGTTCTTATGGATTCATTGTTCTCTTACAGAAATTGTTGAAGTTTTAAAAGTATCACGATGGTAATCTATTTTACAATTATGCTATAACACAGGCAACTAGGACCAAAATTAATTTGGAGAACTATTTCAAAAAATTCAGTGATTAAATAAAGCTTAGAACCAATGATACGTATAGAAAGGTTTAGATTTAGCCCATGATATTGCCCAAGTAAAATTGAATTTATCTATATCTTCTACTCCAGCTTTTCTGGAGATATAATATTGGTATAAATTGATAAAATCATATAATACTGTTAATAAGTTTAACAATTGCTATGGATAAGTGTTTTAATGTCCTAACTCACTTTATTGTATTAATTCAGAACACAAGGACTAAGTTTCTAAGTAGAGAAAAAACCTGCCTTGTGAACTTATTGAAGACTCAACTGGACATGACTATATGTCTAAATTTTTTTCCAAATTAATCTAAATTTTTTTCCAAATTTTTCTTCAATGAAATCACTATCAAATCTCAACAGAGATTGTCACTAAAATTGAAAAACAGATTCTAGAATTTATGTGCAAAACCAAAGGGTCAAGAATTGTTTCAAGAGCATTTTGATGAACAGCTCTACGATGGATCCATGTACCAAATACAAGGATTTAACATAAAGATGTTACAATTAAAACAGTGTGATACTTGTGTAGGGATAGACAAATAGGCCAGTAGGATAGAAAAACAGATCAGAACAGAGAACTCAGAAAAGACCTATGCATGCATTTAAAAAAATTAATATATGACAGAGGGACTAATAGATCATTGTAAGGAATAATACATTATTCAAAAAACGGTGCACAGTAGTAAAAAGAAAAATAAATCAAGAAAGCCGTCTTATTTAAAACAGCTGCAATATAAAAAAATACCAAGAATAAATTTAATTAAATCAATGAAATATTGATTCTTACAATGGAAACTATAAAACATGAGAGATCTTTTCATTTTTTATGTGTCTTCTTTAATTTTTTCAATGGATAAAAAAATTGAAAGAGCACATAAAAAATGGAAAGAGATTTCATGTTCATGGATTGAAAAATTAATATTGTTAAAATGTCCATACTATGCAAAATGATCTACAGATTCAATACAATCTTTATCAAAATACTGATGTCATTCTTCACAGAAATAGAAATAAAATTTCTAAAAGTTGTGTGGAACCACAAAAGGCCTTGAATAGACAAGGCAATCTTAAGTAAAAAGAACAAAGCTGGAGGCTTCACACTACCTGGCTTCAAAATATACTATAAAAGTATAGTAACCAAAAAGGGATGGCATGGCATGAAAACAGACACATAAACTAATGGAACAGAATATGGATCCCAGGAGTAAGTATGTGCATTTACAGCCAACACAGTTTCAACAAAGGCACAAATAATATACATGGAGAAAAGGATAGTTGTTTCAAGAAATGATGCTGAGAAAACTGGATATTCACATGCAGAAGATTAAAATTAGACCACTATCACTTATCAACTCTAAAAGAAATAAAGACTTAAATTTAAGACCTGAACTTATGAAACTACTAGAAGAAAACATTAAGAGAATGCTCCAAGACATTGGTATGGGCAAAAATGTTTTGAGCAAGACCTCAAAAGCCCAAGAAACAAAAGCAAAATTTGACAAATGGGATTACATCAACCTAAAAAGAACTCAAATAACTTAATAGCAAAAAAAAAAAAAACAAACCCTCAAATAATTTGATTTAAAAAATGAGCAAAAGATCTGAATAGACATTTCTCAACAGAAGATACACAAATAGCCAAACAGATACATTAAAGTGCTCAATATCATTAATCGTTAGGGAAATTAAAATTAAAACTACAATGAGATTTCACCTCACCCCATTAAAAATGCCTACTATCAAAACAGAGATGCCTGCAAGGAAATGAGAAGAGCAGATGTTGGCAAAGATTTGAAGAAAAACGCTGGTACACTGTTTGTGGCAATGTAAATTAGTCCAGCCACTATAAAAAACAGTATGGAGATTCCTCATAAAAACCAAAAATAGAACTACTGTAAACCCACCTATCCCACTTCTAGGTATATATCCAAAAGAAAGGAAATAAATATATAGAAGAGATATCTGCACTCTCATGTCTATTACAGCACTATTCAAAATAGCCAAGAGATGAAATCAAACTGTGTTCATTAAGAGATGAATGAATAAAAACTGTGGTATAAATACATAGTAGAATATCATTTACTATTATTTATTTATTAGAATTTTTTTTATTATTATTATAAAAAGAATGTAATCACATTATTTGTAGCAACATAGATGAAACTGGAGGACATTATATTAAATTAATAAGCCAGGCACAGAAAGACAAATATTGCACATTCTCATTCATATGTGGGAGCTGAATAAATGGATCTCACGAATGTAGTACAAAAAATAGCTGCTACCAGCAAGTGGTGCAAAGGGGTGAAAGGAGAGGGATTGTTCAATGAGTACAAACGTACAGTTAGATAAGAATAACTTCTAGACTTTGCAGCACAAAGGGTGACTATAGCTAGCAATAATTTTATTGTATATTTCCAAGTAGCAAGAAGGAAAGATTTTGGATGTTTCCAACACAAATAAATGATAAATGTTTGAGCTGATGGATATCCCAATTATCCAGATTTGATCGTTGCACATTGTATGCATGTATGAAAATATCACATGTACTCTACAAATACATACAACTATTATGTGCCAATAAAAAAAAAGACCCAGAAGCATATAGCCCTTCAGGAGCTGAGCCACTCTAGAAATGGCTTGGGGATCCTGTCGATAAAACAATACAAAAGTGCTGTTAAAGTTACTGAAATATAAAGCTTTAAAAAATGGTACATAGGAAACTGATTATACATATTGAGAAGGAAAAACAAAACTAAAATATGAACTTTCTACTTCGAACCACACAGATTAAAAACACCTTAATTCTGTGAGCATAAGAACATTTCTGGAATGTAAGATTTTACAGTTTTTAGAAGAAAATAAAGAATAATATATTTAAGACTTCAGGAATTGGAGAATTTCCTAAACAATACAACACATTTACAAAAGTTAATTGAAACAAAATGACAAATTTGACTATATTAAAACTTCAAATTTTACAAAAAATAAAAAGACAGAAGCTAAAAATATAAGCCATATACTGGGGAAAAGTATTTATATCCTACATATTTGGCAAAGGATTATATCCAGAATATATAAAGATGCCGTAAAAATGATTAAAAATACACAAACAATCCAATTAAAGAAGAGGCAAAAAGATGAGTCAAATTACAGATGAGAAATATCCACAAGGTAACAAGATTAACAAAATATGATCATACTCAGTACTACTGAAGGAAAAGTAAATGAAAGCAACAATGGAAAACCACTGCACAACAGATTTGACAAATGGAAAGGTAGATAAAGAGGAACAAGTATGTATAGAAATGAGAACACTAATTTGATACTGACAAATGTAAAAAGAATATGAAACAGTTGGGAGAGAAATGTGGGAAAAAATCAACTAGTTGAAGAAGCCACACACATTCTCCTACATTATTTGGCAAGATTGATAGTCATTATAACCCAGAAATCTAAGTTGTATTGTAGAATAAACTCCTATACATAGGCGCAAGGAGACCACACAAAAAACTAATCATAGCATTGTTTAAAACAGCACAAATAAAGCAAAGCAGAACTGCAATGTCCTAAATAACCAGAAAATTTTTAAATTAAACTGTAGTAGAGACATATAGTAACAGAATTATACCCAGTAGTAAAAATAAATGAGCTAGAGTTACATAGACCATTTGATTAATCTCCAAAACATCATGTGACTTAAAAGTGGCATAAAGACATGTATGGTAAGATATTATTTTAAATAAAAATTTTCAAATAAGCCAAATGAATCTTACATAGTTGTGGATACATACATAACACTGTAAAGAAACATAAGCAAAAGTATAGCCCGAATTAAGTCTGATATTTTATGCTGGTATAGTAACAAAGGTTTGTGAGTTGAGGGGTGACTACAGGAGCTTTAACTGATTTATAGGGGCCTATTTCTTTTAAAAACATGAAAGAAACATGTTAAAATTTTAAAACAATAAACCAGTATGATAGGTACATGGCTGTTTGCTATATTATCCTGTAAAGTTTTTTTTTTTTTTTCCACATTTGAACCTTTTTCATTGAAAATTGCAGGTCATCGCCTGATTAAGTGTGAAATTGCATACATCAGACAATGAGAATGCTGAGACTCTCCATCCCCCATACACACTCTGGCTGTCCTCTCCCACTCTCATTGGAATTGAAGAAATCACAGATGTAAGGTGTTGTGCTGGGCATCTTAATAAGTGAAATGAGAAAAAATTAGGAGTAAGGTATGTGAGTATTATACGAAAATTTTGCTGACTGGGGAAGAGGCTCAGGCTAAGGAAGGAACATCATGTCCAGTTTTATGCATTTTAAACATCAAAGCTTGTGCCTACTATGTAATGGAGAAATTCAACTATTGAGTTGTTTCAATAAAAATTTACAAGATTGAGTGCAAAACATATTCACTATTAAGTGCAAATGAATCAGAAACAGATGTGTCAGGCAGAAAACACTTCCACATAATACTTGCTATTTTGAGTTCAGATTTTAACTTCTAATCTGAAACTCCTCTCTTTTGTGTCCCCACCCTTGCTCAACCACAGAGTAAAGACAATATTTTGGATCTTCTGGACTAGAGAAGAACTGGCAAAGGAAAATCTCCTTCTCATACTCAAGTCATGGCACGGGAAGATGGTCCTGCAGTTCCAGATTGGAGGGGTTCTTCAGTCAGTAACCACCCTGTCCTCCCTTCCCAGAGATCTGAATTTAAATTCAAAGCAAAGTAACACTGAGGAAAAAAATAAACCTAGCATAAATTTATGTAAATATATGAGCAGTTAAGTTCAAGGTTGTGAGAACATGTGCCCTGAGAAAACTTTCCATTTTGCATATTATTTAAAAAAGATAATCAAAAGGTTTCGAAATACTGGTGCTGTCTTAAATGCTTAAACATACATGATTAATTACAAATAGTAGTGTATAAACCACACGTATCATTTTATTTGCTTCACATAACCCTGTGAGGAGTGGCATCTTAATAAGTATCCTACTTTTGAAAACAAAGTTTTTTTTTTAAAAAAGATCACTTATTTCTTTATATATTGCTTGGATCTTTGCTACTGTCATTATGCTGGACACTGAGTATGGAGAAAAAAAAATACCTGACAAGGTTAAAGTACCCAACAGATGTCTGCACAGAGTGGTAAGGAACACAGTGCAGGGGCGCAGTCTCGGTTCACTGCAAGCTCCGCCTCCTGGGCTCAAGTGATCTGCTCACCTTGACTCCCAACACGCTGAGCTTGCAGGATTGAGCCACCAGGACTGGCCTGAAAATGACATTTATCAGAGTAAAGGAGAAGTTTCTATTTATCATAAGGTTTATATTATGAATTTCCCAAATTTGGAGAGGATTAGAACACTGATCTTAGATGAATATGTGAAAGTAGTTATTTTTAAAGAATAAGCAAGTAATAAATTCAAAACGTCCTACAATTGTATTGAGTAGATTTCACCTAGTAAAACAGTCAAGAGAATATACAGTTATTTATAGAGAAGACATCTAATTTTTTAAGCCTATTAGTTGAGATGCCGATTATATTGAACTTAAATATAAAAACGATTCATAATCATTAACCCAGGAAAAAAGATTTAAAATTAAAGTTGTGAATATATATTCAAAGTCTATATATTCTAGTACACTTTTAGATGCTCAAATTAGTTCAACAAGAAACACCGATGACAAAGACCAAAATGAGAGACAGCATTATATACCATTTAATACCCCAACATGGCTGAACATTTCACAGCCCCAATACTGCGGTCAAAAAATTGCTAAAATTGTAATCCTAAATCTAATAGCAAGAAATAGCACATCAGAAACTTAATTAGATTTATAAATTCCTCAGATGTTTGTCTTCATCTTTTTTATAGAACAAAGACTAATTTATGCAACTAAAACAAAGAATAATAGGCGCCAAAAGATTATTCTCTGTCCAGCATTTGTGTAGGAATGTCTAAGTGTTACTGGGAAATAAATTTTAAGATTTTGGGATATTATAATCCTTCAAGTACTTTATTCTTTGAGTTCTTTCAGAAAATCATTATAGATTGGTTGAAAACTAAAAAAATTGGTTCAGGACATTTTTAATAATAAAGTTTTTGAACTGCATTTTTTATTTTAGGAGATGGCACACATACTATTATTAGGAGTGTTTTAAAACCAATTTCTTGAGTATAATCTAATGATTTTGCAATGATAATTATTGCTAATTCTCTAAAACATAACATTCCCCTATATGACATAAGATAGACTACCTTGTTTAGAAAGGTTTTTCAAAAAAAGATTGAATAAAAATCTTTTTTTTTTCAATGAAATAACCAGAGCAGTCATTCAGTACTTTCAGAATAGCACTTGATTTATGAACACCAGAAAACCTATGTGATTGGTCAATATATTTTAAATGAATACACTGAAAGAACAAAACTAGAGGAAATTTGAAAATACTCTTGTTTTCCCAAAGTCAACATAGTCAGAGTCTATGTCACTGAATCCTGCAAAAGTGTTAAAATGTTAGAATCTGATGTCTTAAAAACCTGTTATATGCTAGTTAGCCTGATTTGATCATTCCGCAATGTACATATGTATTGAAGCATCATATTGTAACTCATAAATCTATACAGGTATTATTGTCAATTAAAAATAAAAATAAAACTATAAAAATAAAAGCTATACCAAAATATTTTTAAAATCTGTGATAAGAGAAATGAACAAACTGAGGAAAAGCAGGAGACCTAGTCAAACTTTTCCGAACAACAGCTTTACAAACTGGGATAGAAAAGAGTAAACTCTTAAGAATCCTACTGCCAACCAAGTTGTCATTTACATTTTAAATGAACTGGAAGATGATATTGAATCTGTAAGGGCACAATCCATATAATTCTGTATTCAGAAATGCACAAAATAAAGATATATGTGAAAGAGATGATCAATTTCTATGTCTGCCTGGAAGTCATTAAACCGGTAGAAAAAACCAGTTACATAAACATACCATCTATCTATTTATTTACATATGTATAATTTTCCCTTAGGAAAGAATTAACTTTAAAATATGAAATGTAATCACCTTTATTGCCTTCAATAAATAAATTTTTAGAAAACAATAATGATGAATATTTTTTAATTGGAAAAAAACCCCAACCTCCAATGATATACAATTGGCATTACTATAATACCTCACATCAGGCATAAAAATCAGGGTTGCATCTCAACCAATCTACTGCTTTAGAATTTTTGGATAATCTATAAGGGGTTGAGACTGAAGGATATAATGTAAAAATTAAATGCAAAACTATAGGCAAAAACAAGTGCACACGCACACACACACACACGCACACACACACACACACGTACCAGTAAATGCACTGGTCTAAACAAGGTGAATGCTTGTGGATACCCATTTGGACTGGTGAACTTCTAGCTAGATCTTTAGACCTAAAAGGAATAAACCTTTATCACTGTCACCCGGTAGCACAGAACACAGAATACAGGTATAACCTTTATGAGGGGGAGAAAAGATATGATGTACCATATGTTAACATTATTCTCCAAAACATTTAATGTTCAAAAACAGTATTTAAATATTGACAGTCAAGACAGCATCATGAATCTAATAGAAATATTATCAATAGTTTCTTAAAGAGCTATGTTGTAAGAGTGAATAAAACAAAGCTGGAAATAATAACAAATTATGGGTTTGGATTATATAAGAACTGGACTTCAGTCAGAGGTTCTATACTCATAGAAGGGCCTCACTTAACATCTTGGCAAAACTTACAGAGAATGAGATAACTAATTAAATAATTCTGTCACTATGGCCAATTCAAGCTATCATCATGTTACTGAATTTGAAGTTGGGAAGAGATTTGTACAGAATGTCTTATTGATGTGGAGCCACCTTGCTCCAGCATAACATTGTCATGAATAAATACTGTTTCCAAAAGTGAAAAATAAAAAGGTTGCATTTACTTTATGAAAATGTCCATTATTAAAAAATCACCAAAAGCTTGAAAACTATATTTATGTTAGAGAATCTGGAGAATGCAAATGACCATACTATCTAACAATTTAAAATTATCTTTATGTATTTTTAGAATCTAAGTGCAATATTTTAGGTGAATGAAAATGATTAAGTACATATTTTATGGCCCATTAGCTCCAACTCTAATGATCATTACTTTAAAATACTTTTGATGTAATGAGGTGATTAGTATCTAAAAATAGACCACACCTAGTACAGGGATTGGCCAATGTTTTCTGTAAAGGGCCAAGAGTAAATATTTTAGATGCTGCAGACAATACACTCTCTGTTATGAATACAGTTCTGCTATTGTTTTAGGAAAGCACCAGGCTCAATGATCATGACTGTGTTCCAATAAAACAGCATTTACATAAGCAGGCAGAAGATGGATAAAGCCTGTGGGCCATCCACAGTTTGTTAACCCAAACCTAGTATGTACTGAATCAATTGGAATTATTTTGTAGCTCTAATTTCAGTATAATTTTTCTTGGTGTTTGTGAAACATTATCATAGATAACTAAAGTTATTTAAACAAAATTGCCCCAGTAAAAAAAAAGTTTTGATTAGTGTTTCTTAAACAAGATACTTCCATAGCTAACTGCCAAAAGGACAATGCAATCGAAAATAAAATGAATATATATGTGGACATATCTTCTTTTACATTACTATACCAAAATTTCACAGCTAACCGTAAAGAGAGAGGTTTACCTAAACAGAGAAGGATGGAAACATTTGCATATTAAATTAAAATGTATTTAATATGAGTGTATTCATTTTATTTTACTTTAAAATTCCTTATTCTTACCTTCCACAAGTTTCCCTGTCTGTTCCGCGCTTCCCCCAGGAAGAATCTTGGCAATATAGGCTCCAATTTCTCCACTATGTCCAGGGATTTCTTTACCACCCACAATTCTAATTCCTAATCCATTACCTGTATTAAACAATTAGCAAATTATTAGTACTAATTTAAGAAGGAACTATAGTTATCACAAGTTACAGAGTGTACAAAAAGTAGTTCTGGTACACGGAAACTAAATATAACATAACTATTGGAAATAATGGACACCAAAGACAAAGTATGCCATTCTGATTTCAATAATATAAAATAGGATTTACTGAGATCTTGGTAGACTCTGCAATTATTGACCTGATATTAACAAGTAATTTTTTGAATTAGCCATATTCAGTCAGATACTCAGGCCTTGCTAATTTTTGACCAGGTATTTTGTAAAAAATTTATGAGAGGATGTTCCCAGAGCATATAATTCACTTATAAAATTAAGAAACATTTTACTTATAGAAATGCAGTAATGACTATTCAAAATTGAGAATATACAATCGAATCATACAAACAATTATAAATGATAAAGTGAAAACATGATAATACATTATTCATTTTTAGCCTTAATTAATCTATTGTTTGTGTATTAACTTGACACTTACTACAAGACATGATAAAATTATTCTCGACTGATGAACACCTTAGTAAACCGTTTCTTACGTTGTAGTACAGGTTCTTTTGGAAATAGTCACATGAAAAGACCAGGGTGAATAATTATTATGAGAAACCTAATTGAGATAGATATAAAGTGTTGATATTTTTAGTTTGTGTGTTTTAAAAAATTAGCTAAAAATTAGCAAGTATATAGAGCACCAAACATAACTAAACATAGGAAGAATACAGTGAAAGTACTATACTGTAATTTTATGGGACACTGTTGCATATATGGTTCAACATTGACTCAAACATTACGTGGCACATGAGGATACTTTAATGCATGGCAGTTTTAACACCTTGGCTTCGATTACTTTGAAAGGCAAGAAACAAATACATATTAATTATAACAAGTAATGGAATATTTGAATAGCTTTATTGTTTTCATTTTTTGTAGAGACAGGGTCTCACTATGTTGTCCAAGCTGGTCTCACACTCCCAGCCTGAAGCAATCCTGCCTCAGCCTCCAACAGTGCTAGAATTATAGGCATGAACTCTTCTTTTAAAGCAGTGGCTCTCAACTGGGGGTGGAATTTTCATCCTAGGGCATATTGGTCCATGTCTAAAAACATTTTGGTTGTCACCATGGAATGATGCTACTAGCATTCAGTGGGCAGAGGCCAGGGATGCTGCTAAACATTGCACAATGCACAGTGCCAAGGCTGAAAACCCCTGTTTTAACTAGAGCAGTGCATGTTATTTTATTTCATTTTTGAGACAGAGTCTGGCTCTATTGCCCAGGCTGGAATGCAGTGGCATGATTTCAACTCACTGCAATCTTGGCCTCCCAGGTTCAAGTGATTCTCCTGCCTCAACCTAAAAATGTAGTTGCAGCCTGGACGTGGTGGCTCACACCTGTAATTCCAGCACTTTGGGAGGCTGAGGCAGGAGGATCACTTGAGGCCAGGAGTTCAAGACCAGCCTTGCCAATATAGAAGATAACAAAAAAACCCCAATAAACAAAAAGTATAGTTGCAGAACTTCAAAATCTATTCATTAGCATCAAAGACTTAAAAAATTTGGCTATAGTTTCATTCTGCAAATTACAATGTCCTGAAGGTGAAGTAGTTGGGTCCTTAGACTAATTTTTTTAGGGGTTTTATTATTTACTTATTTTAAAAATTATTGTTATTATTATTAAGTTCTGGGGTACATGGGCAGATTTTGCAGGATTGTTACATAGGTATACAGATGCCATGGTGGTTTGCTGCCTTCGTTCCCCTGTCACCTACATTAGGTATTTCTCCTAATGTTATCCCTTCCCAATCTCTTTCCCCTGGCTATCCATCCCCTAGCTCCCCACTCCCCAACAGACCTCAGTGTGTGACATTCCCCTCCCTGTGTCCAAGTGTTCTCATTGTTCAACACCCACTTATGAGTGAGAACATGCGGTGTTTGGTTTTCCATTCTTGTATCAGTTTGCTGAGAATGATGGTTTCCAGATTCATCCATGTCCATGTAAAGGGCATGAACTCATCCTTTTTTATGGCTGCATAGTATTCTATGGTGTATATGTGTCACATTTTCTTTAGCCAGTCTAACTTTGATGGGCATTTTGGTTGGTTCCAAGTCTTTGCTGTTCTAAATAGTGCTGCAATGAACATATGTGTGCATGTGTCTTTATAATAGATCAGTTTACAATCCCTTGGGTATATACCCAGTAATGGGATTGCTGGGCCAAATGGTATTTCTATTTCTAGATGCTTGAGGAATCGCCACACTGTCTTCCTCAGCGGTTGAACTAATTTACACTTCCACAAACAGCGTAAAAGCATTCCTATTTCTCTGCATCCTCTCCGGCATCTGTTGTCTCCAGATTTTTTAATGATTGCCATTCTAACTGGCATGAGATGGTATCTCAATGTGGTTTTGATTTGCATTTCTCTAATGGCCAGTGATGATGAGCATTAAAACCTTATGGTAAAGGATTAGTGGTGAGAAACTACAATTACAATCATCTCAATAAAGTAGCACAGACACAACAATTAATTTTGTAATGTACAGTCTGATACTAGTGAATTCAAATACTCAAAATGCTTTTGAAGTATACTTGATAAGCCTCAGTGTCTTTGGTAAATAGAGTAATACACAGTCATGATGGTCCTGTGAGAAATGAGACTACAGACACAGAAACAATTTCAGGCATATAGTTAATTTTCAACAATTACTGTTCTTCTTGTTGACGTTGCTGGCTGCTATTGTTTTTGTTGTTGTTTTTTTTTAATTTTGAGATAGTCTCACTGTCTTGCCCATGCTGGAGTACAATGGTGTGATCATAGCTCACTGCAGCCTCAAACTCATAGTCTCAGGGATCCTCCCACCTTAGCCTCCCAAGTAGCTGGGACTATACGTGCTGCCATGCCCAGCTAAGTTCTTATTTTTAGTAGACACCAACTCTGGCTATGCTGCCTAGGCTGGTCTCAACCTCGTGGGTCAAGTGGCTCTTTTGCCTCAGCCTCCCAAAAGTTCTGGGATTACAGATATGAGCCACTGTACCCAGCTGCTGTTATTGTTTTTCATGTAGACAATTAAGTTGCATAGGAAGATTAAAAAATATTTGAAGAATAGCATGTTAGAAAATAAATAGACCCAGGAAGAATAACATTTTTTGTATATTTATATAGTAGCTGCTTCTGCCCTAATTTGAATGTCATAAAAAGAAATTGAATTTATATAATTTTAAATAGTTAAATCTGGATATTTTTATTTCACATTTCTGTAGTTATACTGTAACGTTTTATATTTCAAATGTAGATAAAAAGAACAAAAATATTTATATAAAAATCTAACACTCCTCCTCAAATCTAGTAAGCCGAATACCAACAGAAATTTTTGTAAATTCAAGAAGCAACATTAATTTTGAATTGAAATGCTTAGAAGTAAATGACCCTTGATAAGTGATGTGTATAGTACTATTGTTTTTCAACTTTTGATAAATTTTTATCAAGATAATCTCATCTCTCTGCTTTTGTTTCATCTCAAAACGCTAATGAAATGCTTCCTCAGATGCTGTGAAAATGGTCTTGTTCTTGTGTTCACAGTATGACAGTATAGAGAGACATATAAAACAGTAGTTACTCCAGATAGCCTAAGTGTTTTACTAAAAAATAAAGTCATAAATTATGGTAATTTCATAATATATAAGCATATCTGTGGTTAAGAAAGTCTTATAGAGAAGTTTAAAATTTAGAAAACCTTCAAAGTATGTTGGGGTATTTATAGAAAAGGGAAATTCAATGATAAAAGTAGCAAAACCATTAAGAAAATGCATTACCTCTACTAACCTTAGAATTACAATTTAGATGCCTTGGTTTTAAGTCTCTATCTACATTATAAGTGTTTGAAAAATATGCTACTTTGGAGTCACTTTAAAAATAAGCTACACACAAAACAAACATGAGCATACTAAGGAAAAATCTTTATATTTGCATTTAAATTTACAGTTTAAATCTAATTTTATGTGTTTATTAATCTGTTATATTAAAAGCTCTGGTATTTTAAAGTATCACAAAAATGTTTTTATTTTCAATATTAAAATAATATATTTTAATATTATGAGGTTGTAATTAGAACATTATATTTGGACAAAATTAAAATACTTGTTTTATTTCAATACTTCATATGCTGTATCTAAGCATCAAGGGAAAGCAAAATTAGTACTAGTGAACATACTAATTTATTGTATGATTTTTTATAATAAAGTTATCCCAGAATAAAAAATATATTGTGTAGTCATGTCATTAGTTGAGCTAAAGAAGAAGACGGATTATCTATACGAATAATAATGCCTATAAAGTACCAAGAATAATAGAAAAGTCCTCAAAGGGGTAGTTCAATTAAATTTATTTTATGTAGTTTACACATAACTTACACTTGTAAGGCTGTGAGAATTTAATTTCATATTTTTTCACTTACTTTGCTGTGCTATAAATTATACATAAAAGTTTAAAAAGTAAACGGAATTATATTAAAAACTCATACTGATTTTCCTTTTTGTCTTATCAAATGTAACAGCTTGTTCATTAATTTTCAAACATGAAGACCTAAAGAATTTTCACTATTAATCTAATTATTAGGCATTATTTTAAAAACATTCCTATAAACACAACACAACAATGTACACCAATCACCTTAATAACGATCCATATCTCATGGTTTTCAGCAACATCAAGATGGAAACAACACACTCATGCCAACTTTAATCCAACTTTAATCCTGAGTATTCAAATTATATATTCACTTACTCCTATCAGCTTTTTCTTATCCAGCCAATTGACCAGGTATGAAAACTGCTGTTCAGCATCCTTTTGTTTCTAGTTTTATTTTTATTTTTTATTTTTTTTTTGAGACGGAGTTTCGCTCTTGTTACCCGGGCTGCAGTGCAATGGCGCGATCTCGGCTCACCGCAACCTCCGCCTCCTGGGTTCAGGCAATTCTCCTGCCTCAGCCTCCTGAGTAGCTGGGATTACAGGCACACACCACCATGCCCAGCTAATTTTTTGTATTTTTAGTAGAGACGGGGTTTCACCATGTTGACCAGGATGGTCTCGATCTCTTGACCTCGTGATCCACCCGCCTCGGCCTCCCAAAGTGCTGGGATTACAGGCTTGAGCCACCGCGCCCGGCTATTTTTATTTTTAAATTTTATTTTGAGATGGAATCTTGCTCTGTCCCTCAGGCTAGAGTACAGTGGTGTTTTCTTGGCCTATTGCAACCTCTACCTACAGGTTCAAATAATTCTCTGCCTCAGTCTCCCTAGTAGCTGGGATTATAAACTGCTGCCACCACGCCCATCTAATTTTTTGCATTTTTGGTAGAGAGGGGGTTTTGCCATGTTGGCCAGGCTGGTCTCAAACTCCTGACCTTAAGTGATCTGCCCACCTTGGCCTCTGAAAGTGCTGTGATTACAGGCATGAGTCACCACACCTGGCCTATTTTTAGTTTTAAATGTATATCCTTTATGTACATGAACAATTTGAAGAAAACAATTTATCTCACATTTCCATTCTCAACTCTTTTCCAACGTAATGTAAATAATATTAATATTAAAATGTTAGGTACAGTTCAAAGAATGTACAAAAGCCTGTCCATATTCACACTATACTACATGAGATGAGTCCAAGATGGCCTGCTATATGACTGAAATGGCCCTCAGCATGGGAAATAAGGAAGACAAGAAAAAAAACACACAACAAACGACACTGGTATTCTGGCTTTGTGGAACACTCTTTCCAAATGACAAATGACGCATGTGCTATTAAAGTTATCTTACTCAAAGCACATAGGATTTTCTCCTCCTTATGTAAATAATTCCTACCAAGAATATTTGTCAGGACTGCCACATTCACAAATGCATTCTTCATTCATGTAATGACTTTTTTTCTTCATTTTAGCTTATATAAGACAGCTGCAAAATTAGAAGCTTAAAGACTAAATCTAAAGGGTTTGCTGGATACTACTATAAAAGGCAATGAAAAGGAAATTTATTTCACTTAGCAGTACTTAGGGTCCAAAACAAAATGATTGTTTGATATGAAACTGGATGTCACAAAATTGGAAAACAGGGTCACTTTATAAGTTTGGACTTGATATCAAATTGATGGCAGGCCAGGACGTGGGGTGAGGTCATTCACTATGTGTGCTAACAATTTTTTTTTTTTTGGAGACACTTACGAAACTCTACAATGATGCTGGAAATAAAATGGTGTAAACATATATAAGTGTAAAGCTATGATGTGTTTGACAAAATAAATGTCATTTTTCCTTATATAAAATGTAAGTAGGAAGAAAAACACTATTCTAATTCAAAATTAAATATAGTGTCTCTTTTGGGTTTCTTGACTTAATATGGGATTGTGGCAGAAATACTCGATCATGATTTCCAATGAGCCACTTCCTGGTATAATCCCTTCCCTTTGAATGAAGGCAGGACTTGTGACTTGCCTCTAATCAGTAAGATCTGGCAAAGGTGATGGATAGCCAGTACCATAATTGTTTTATATTAGATTCCATCTTAACAGCCTAGAGTGAGAGATTTCCTCCTGGCCTTCAAGAAGCAAGCTGTCATGTGTTAGAGGACCTCATGGCAATAAATTGAGAGACACCATTTGAGGCTCACTGGGCCCTGGCTGACAGCACAAGTATGGGGAATTCAGTTCCACAACTTACAAGAAACTGAATTCTACCAACAATCACATGAGTTTGGAAGAGGTCTCCCAAGTTCCAGAAAGGAATACAGCACAACTAACATAGATTATAGCTTTTAAGTTCATCACCAGGGAACCCAGTTAAGTCACACCTAGATTAGTGATCCATCAAAATGATAAGACAGTGAATATGAGATGTTTTAACTCACTAAATTTGTTATGCAGTGATAGAAAATACAAAGATGAAAATCATATTCAGAAATATGTCATGCACACAATATTATTTTGGTAGCAAAACATGCAAGACATTTGTGTTTATAGTATTTATAACAATGATTGAGAAGTGATAGAGGGTAGGAATGAAGGAAAAATAGGTTGGGTAAAATAATATACGCATATTGTGTTCTATACTTAGAAAATGCCTTGAAAATTACATTATGTCATTGGATTTTAAAATAAAGGAGCAAACTGGGGAGGGGGAAGATCCCTGAAAGCCCTGTATTTTGCATGTGAGGAAAATGAAGCTTTGAGAGGTTAAGCACTCCAGGCAACACAGTTAGCATAAGGGAAAGCTAGGGTGAAGCCCACAGTCTTTCTCCAAACAAGTGACTTGACAGTGAGTCTCCTGTCTGCTCCATGAAAGTTCACCTGGATTGGAATCAGAAGGTACAGGTTTGAGAGTAGCACACTCCAGTCCCTCCTTTCCCCCTTCAGTTTTAAAGAAGAGTGATGGGAGAAGTTGCAAGCAAATAATAAAAGAGAAACTACTAAGATATGAAAAAAGGTGTTGGAAGCCAGCATTTGTCAGTCGAGATGAAGGAGAAGAGATGCTTTTGGTTCAGGTAGCTCACAAGTTACACTGCATGGTTTAGTTAGAAAACATCATATTTGTTTTGGCAGTATAATTTCCATTTTTCTATTACTGCATACACTTTAATGTAAGTTTAAATCTATCTTTTGCAGACATTATAAGGATGAGATTATTCCATCTTTTAATATTAAAGCTTTAGCATTACAATCCAAATATGAATTGCATATATACCTGTTAAATTAATAAGTAATTGGATTAATATTTATATATCTTGGTATGCATATCTATATAGAACAAAGTAGCATATATGCCTGATTATGTAATAATTATTATACTAACCACTATTTTGGAGGGAGTTGAAAACTGATTTAGAGAGAAAAGTTCTAAATTTGCTGAGTCATTTTAGGTATACAAATAAAATCCAGATGTCCAGGTTATTTTTACACTACAGGCGGAACCTATTTTCATCAAAATCAATTTACTTTTGGTGAAGGAGGTATTCCATATAATTTCCATATAATTTAACAGCCTCTACTTTCCTATATATATCAAGAGCTATTTTTTCATTAAAGAGTTATTTAGTACAGTTATTTTTGGTTATTTTCAATACTCTATTAAAAATAATTATTAGTATCTGGAATGGACAAAAATATATTTCATGGTGTTAATACTAGGCTAAGAATATTCAAACAACCCACTGAAATTATGCTTTTTGCAAAAAGTGAGCTGCTTTTATTTATTTTCCTTTAATTTTCTATTATGTAGGATTTATTGATCGTTTGTCAAAACATCTCCAAACAGATGACTTTGAACAGATGGATTTTATTTGATTTTTATTGTTTGTGCCAATATTATTTTATGTTTAATATATTTGATTTTTCTCAATCTTTTCCGTGTCATCTCCAGGGATGGAAGGAAAGATAAAGTAACACTTGCAAAGTTTCTCCTATGTGTCTGACACTATCCCGTTGCTTTTTTGCATTGCCTTTTTTTAACCACCTCCACAACATTTTGAGTTAGGTACTATTCATACCATTTTTCGGATAAAGCAGCTGAGACTGCCAAGGAAGGTTAGAAACTTGCCATAGGTTGTCCAGCATACAAAAAAGCTCAGATGAAAAAAAAAAAAAAAAAAAAAAGCTCAGATGAGAACTCACTGTTTTTCTCTTGATGTTCACATCCTTGTTCTTTCTACCTTTGCTCATCACTCTAATTGTCAAGAAAATATTCTAGAAAATCAATATAAATTCTTACTCCTTTATTGAATCCCATTTCTCCTTGCTTATTTTTCTACTGCCAGTTCACGTACATTTTACATTTATATGGCTATGTTTCACATTAATATTACCATCAACTCTCCTATCCTTGAATACTGTGAATATCTTCACTCTCATGGAATCAATTATTCATTCTTTTAATTTTATTTTATTAAGAGTGCCTAAGAAAATGTGCTAAGCTACCTCCAGGTGGAAGCAAAGCCTGTAATGTCACTTCCTTAGCAGGAATACAATATACAAGCTAATAATGTTTCTTTACATTACCCTGAAAATAAAAACTTCCTTTGTTACTGAGTAAATAAATCCACATTTTCACCAGAATTTACCAGGAAGAAACTGTAATTTCAGAAGAGATTAAATCTGAACTTTATTTCCATAACTTGATGCTCAATATATTCCCAAATAAGCCTTACAATAAAAAAGTGAACACTTAGAGGCTGAGGCAGGTTAATCACAAGATCAGTTCAAGACCAGCCTGGCCAAGATGGTGAAACTTCCTCTCTACTAAAAACTACAAAAATTAGCTGAGTACAGTGGCAGGCACTTGTAGTCCCAGCTACTTGGGAGGGTGAGGCAGGAGAATTGCTTGAACCTGGGTGGTAGAGGTTGCAGTGAGCTGAGATCATGCCACTGCACTACAGCCTGGGTGACAGAGTGAGACTCTGTCTCAAAAAAAAAAAAAGTGAATACTGTGTAATTGCACTGTTAGAATAATAAAATAGAAACAGCCATCTTATGTGAGAAAGGAGAAACTTCAGTGTTAAGGCCCATTTTGCAGGATCTGTTTAATTCCACGGACGTTCCAGCAGTTAGGATGGAACAAACTTGTCCTGAAGGTGACAGTTTTACTTTCTTTTGGTATTCCACAAGAAGCAGAAGAGATAGTGTAATTGTTTTAACTCTTTCTAATTTAAGAGTTGGCTGGCCTAAAAAAATTTAATTTTCTCATAAAATATTCATATAACTGACATTGGAGAAATATTAAGTGACATTAGCCATAACTTATCTAAATCACATGGAGTAGCTCACCATATTTTGCCTCAATACCTCTTTATTTAACATAACGCATTTGAGAACAGCAGTATACTCTCAAGCAAAGGTGATCCAACCTATTTATTCAAAATTTTATGTATTTTATTCATTCACTATGATTAAGCTTCCTTAAGAATTAAACTTCAAAGCAAACAATTTTTTTTAAAAAGACCTCATAAAAGAAGCTATGTTTTTAATGATTTCAGGAGGCCAATCTTCCCTATCAATTTATACTTAGACTCTTAAATTGTCTACTGGGCCCAACATGCTGTTGTCATCTGTTCAGTGTCAGGTGCAGTGTGCTCAGCCCTCGCCACAACTCCAGGACATGCAGGAATCTCTCCCTCACCACAACTCCAGGACATGCAGGAATCTCTCCCTCACCACCAGGATGACTAGGAGGCAATTAAATTATTAAATATAGTACAAAATATCAACCTGATAATTAATCAAAGAAATAATACTTAGAGCAACATGATATAAAATTTGGCTTCTGAACTAAGTTACAATATCATTTCCTGAAAATTATATCACTTAAAATTTCCACAAGAAAAAATGAATGAAAAACAGTTTCTTAGTTTGGGAATGCAAAGCATTAGAACTTTACTGATAAGAAATTTGAGAAGACTTTTAAGGAACATTCAAAATATTCTTTTCCTTTTACTCACTAATTTTACTTCTGTAAATACATTCCAAGGGAATAATAAACATTAAGGCAGTATTTTTTCATTGCAGCATTGTTTATAATAATGAAAAGGGGGAGATGACATAAATGCCAATCAATTAGAAAATGGTTGAAGTAAATAATTAAACATCTATACAATGTAATAAAAAACCAGTCATTATATTTAAATTTGTGAAGAGCTTTTGATGTAACAAGAAAATGTCTTTACTGGGTAATTTATACCATATTAAAGATATGCATGTGAATTATACTACATTGTACTTTCAACTTTTAGTGTGTATGCACATATGTATAAAAAAGACAAGAAGTAAACAATATAAATTGTAATATCATGGCTTCTATTTTTAGCTTTATGATTTTTAGCACTACCATATTTTACAGGAAATACTTTACAGATTATAATATATTATTATATATACACACATGGAAACACATACATTTATATGTAAACCTACAAGAAGAAGGTTGAGAATAATACATGCATTTATCCATCTGGCTATCATAAGCTGAAAGCTAGATGGGCATTTGCCTTTGAGATCTCTAGCTAAAGGAAAACAGAATAACAAAAATATTCATGAGAAAATGGGGAAAGATGAGTTCTCTATATTCCATTGGTAAAATTATTTGAACAAAGAGAAGCAGTGCAAAAAATCGCACATGTAAATATATGTACACATAGTTTGTGACACATTTTAACTTTCAATATATAGTTGTTTAATGTACATTATTTCCACTTCAAGTATTTTGTAAGTTTACCAGATTTTTTCTATACCTACCTCATATCTAGCACAAGGCTGGGTCTATATTCAATATTAATATCTACTTTTTTACAGTGGGAGATAGTCCTTTATTGTGACCCTTTTTTCTGTTAGTTCACATTATTTAAAATAGATTTAACAGTTACAGAAGGTGGAAAATTGTGTTTTTAGTATTTTTAATTTTTATTAAGGTAGAACAATGAGAATTTTGTTGTAGTTGCTTTTTTGTAAAACTATTCTGCTGATCACAATATTATATCTTTGATAACTCTCATAGGATATATAGAACTATCTTTACCACATTCCATCTAGAGTCTGAATATAAATCTCTGAATAATGTCTATTTTACGTTTGTGGATTTTCATTATAAACACTTATAAATAAGGAAAAAGAGAATACTTGTTTTTAGAGTTACATTTTCAAGTTATTTCAGAAGAAAATAGAAAATCTGTAAGTACAAAGAAAACAATATATTTATTTTTATATTTTATGTCCCCTAAATATTTACGATTATCACTATTTTATTTGGATATTTTTACATATAGAATTTATTTGGTTGCATAGTGGAACTAATAAATTTATGCAAACAAGACCATTATTATAAATGTAACAAATTCAATTCAAAAAATATTCTCCTATATATGACAGAGGGCTTATTGCTGTGTTTATGTTCATGTATGCATGTATGTACCTCCCCTGCAAAATGAATATATAATCAACTCAATGTTTTAATATATTTTCAGTGTTGGAAATTCCATTGATGAAGAAAAGAAAATAGAATGTCTGACTAGCTATTTTTTTAAAGCTGTTCTTACTCACTTCTGCTCAGATTTTTAAAATTTTAGGTAGAAAAACTTTACCACTGAGTAACAATGAAGGCAAGGAGAGGTAAGAGTTCTATAACGGGATTAGGGCACAGTCTATGAGTTTAGTCATGGCTAATCATCAACTTTCCTTAGGATTCTAAGAATGTCACAATCTTCCTCAGAAACGTAATGTTTCTCATTTATGAAATATTGACAAAATATCTCATTTATGAAATATTGATAAAATGTTGACAAAATGTTGATAAAATTGACAAATATTGATAAAATGTTACTCATTTATGAAATATTTATAAAATATCTGAGCTATTTTCCTCAGATTTCTGAGATCTCTCAGAATATGTTGTTTCTTTCAGTCTGATTCAATTACCTAGAATTGTTATTATGTTGTCAGATGAGTAATTCTGGCTGGTATATTAGAAAGAGGTATAATAGGCTTGGAGCTTTCTTTTTCATGCACATAAAATCAATACTACAATGGAATATTTAGAAACCATCATTTACAGGAATCTTATGCCAAAACAAGTTTCATTCATTATTTGTGTTGTATATGTAATACTTTAAATATTTAAGTATAAAAAGATTGTACAATCAAAACAATTTTGAGAATGACTAAATAATTTCAGAGAAATATGATACTTTTATTACTATCTCAGGGAATACATTATAAAAAGCTGCCAAAGCAAACCACCTTGCCACGTATGTACCTATGCAACAATCCTGCAGGATCTCCACATGTACCCCAGAACCTAAAGTACAATTTTAAAAAGCTGCCAAAATTATAATTAAGTAGAAAGATTAAAAAATAAAAAGAAAATCTTCTCCTAACAAATGAATCATATAGCTGGATAAAACTTTGAAAAACAACCAACAATTTCAGTATTCTGGAAATTAAACAAAAGCTTACGACAAGCTGAGCAATATTTGTTCATGAGAAGCTACTGATCTTCAAGTAAGAACACTGGTGTATTAGTTTGTTTTCACATTGCTGATAAAGACATACCCATGACTGTGCAATTTACAAAAGAACAAGGTTTATAATGGACTTATAGTTTTACGTGGCTGGGGAAGTCTCACAATCATGGTGGAAGGCCAAGAGGAGCAAGTCGCATCTTATGTGGATGGCAGAAGGCAAAGAGAGAGCTTGTGCAGGGAAATTCCTCCTTATAAAACCATCAGATCTCATGAGACTTATTCACCATGAGAACAGTATGAAAAAAACTCATGCCCATGACTCAATTACCTCCCACCAGGTGCCTCCCACAACACATGGGAATTCAAGATGGGATTTGGGTGGGGACACAGCCCAATCATATCAAGTGGGAATCTTGGTTGTGCTTGGCTGGGACTTCCCAGCTCAGTTGTCATGATAGTTCTGTTGGACAGGGCAGGGTATGAAAACCAGACGCTTTACTGCTGGAGGGGATGAAACAAGTGGCAGACTTACAAATTATTTGGGGATTAAACTGGGAGACTGGGAACTGGGACATCCATAAATAGATTTAATAAGCTCTTAATATATCCCTGGGTAAATGGAGGCTGAGTGCATGTTTGGCAGAAACCCGGGAGAGCCCAAAGTAGTCACACAAATCTAGCCAAAAGAAGGTTACACAGATGTGCAGCACAGATGAGAGAAGTTTCAGTGGAAAGTAAAATCACAGTCATACTTGAAACTAGCAGACTCAAAGGTTGCTTGTGCTTTGAATAATCTCTCCATTTTATATACAAATTTATCAACAAAGTTTTGCAAATATTAATGAAGTCAAAATAATTGAATCACACCAAATAGGTTTTCCAACTACAATGAAACTAAAGAATAAGAACAGAAAGAGATCTGAGAAATCCCCAAACATTAGGTAACATAAAAAAACATATTTCTAAATAAACAAGAAGAAATTACAAGGGAATTAAGAAATCTTTTGAACTGAATAAAAATAAGAAAATGCATGAAATGCAATAAGGCAGTCCTTAAAGGAAAATATGTAGTTTTAAATGTCTATGTCAGAAAACAAGAAAGCTCTCTAACTAATAACCTAAATTTTCACCTTAAGAATCTAGGAGAAAAAAGAGAATTAACTATGAAATAGATGAAGGAAAATAAACAGATAATATTTAGATCAGAAATCAATAAAATAGAACACAGAAAAATAATAGAGAAAAATCAATAACAGCAAAAGTTGGTTGGGTCTTTGTAAAGGCTGGCAAAATTAACAAATCTTCAACTAGGTTTACTAAGAAAAAATTGAAGACACAATAATAAATATTGGGAATAAAAAAGGGCTTCACTATGACCTAAATGAAAAGGGTAAAGTATTATTAATACATTCCTGACAATAATTATAAAACATAGGTGAAATAAATACGTTTTAGAAAGACACAAATTACCAAAATGGATTCAAGAATAATACATTTAAATAGTCTTATAACAAAGAAAGGCATTGAACTAGTAACTTGATGTCTTACTACAAAAGAAACCTCAGGTGAGGTGACTTCATTGGTGGATTCTAGCAAATATTCAAAAAATAAATAATACTAGTATTAATTCTTTACAAACTCTTATAGAAAATAGAGCCAGGAACACTTCCCAACACATTCTACATGGTCAGTATTATGAGGTTACTAAGATATCACAAGAAAACAAATTTAGAGAATGATATCCCTCATGAATATCAACAAACAATTACTTAACAAAGCAAACTAAATCAGGAAACATTGCTGGCAAGAATGCAAAATGACACACTCACCTTGACTATTTGGCAGTTTCTTAAATAGTTAGACAGAAACTTACTTACCATACAACCCAGAAATTTTATGTCTAGTAAGCTGCCCAACAAAAATTACATATTGCATATCTATACTAAAATTGTATGCAAATATTTTTTTAAAATACGGGGAAAATCTCACAGAAAAACCAAATGTTGACTTTTTTTAAACAATGGAACATATTTAGCAATAAAAAGGAGAAAACCACTGGCACATGCTACAACATAGACTAACCTAAAAAACTAGTAAATGAAAGAATCCAGACATCAAAACTGTATACTGAATGATTCAATTTATGTGAAATGCTTAGAAGGCAAACTTACAGTGATAAAAAGCAAATCAGTAGTTATTTGTTGGATGAGGATGTTGGAAGCAGAGATTGCTAGCATCCTCAAAGGAATTTTTTTGTAAAGATGGAAATTTCTAAAACAAGATTGGGGTGATGGTTGCACAACTCCATAAATGCATTACAATCACTTATTTGTACACTAACAATAGATATTTATGATATGTGAGTTATATCCAAGAAAACTGTGAAAATAATAATAATAATAAAGAGCTATCCACTTGTGGTACTGTTGCTAACTAGGATCCAATGAGATGTTATGATTTGTCTGTTTCTAAAAACTCATAAAGACGGTGACTAATGCAGAACAGAAAATGAGCCACTATTTCCTAAGAAGACAATGCTATCTTTTCAAACTTAAGAACGTTTTTAGTGTTCTTCATTATTATAATTGTTAATTAGTCTTTCTAGCCTTGCAGATGTAGCCAGTCCATTATGGAACTGTACATAGCAAATGCCTTTTTTTTTTTTTTTTTTAAATAAAAAGATTTCTTTGGCTTGCTTCAAACAGCTGTGTTTCTGGAGCCACAAGATGGAGTTTTAAATAAGAAAAAAAAGAGACTAATTTTTTTAGAATCACATTGTTCTTCTTTTTTCTGTTCATTTCTCTTTAAGAGAAGAGGAAATAACATTTGGTGAGCATACAATAAGTACAAGACTTTGTGATAGGTTCACTAACAATGATGAGATACATGGAGTTCATTTTATTTACAGATGAACAAACTTATTCTCAAAGTTTACATATGTTAGAGCTGAATTTCAACACAGGCATTTGTAATTTCAAAATGTATTCCCTATTCTCTCCACTCTGTTTCCTTGTTTGCTGAGATCTTTCAAAACCATTGTACAGTTGCTGATAAACACCTATATCTTTGAAGTTTACAGGTTAAAAGTTAAAGAATATATTTTCTAAAAATTATGAACCATTTAATAGAAAATTATATGTCTGTCTTTTCCCTGCATACATTACAAAATTATAAATCATGGTGCACCTGTTATAGCTAGCTGTCTGTGTATACACATACATACATAGGTATGGGTATGAACAATACATTCCTTAACTGTTGTCTCAGTAATAATTACTTACATTTCAGGTCCACCTACTAAATTATGAGTACATTAAAAATCTAGGTCTTTGTTGTGTTCACTCTATTAATCTAGCACCTAACAAAATATAAGTCATACCATGGATAATAAATGAATGAGCATCAATGAGTAAACATTTAAAAATTCATCTACTATGAGTTATAGATTTTAAAAAAATCTATAACTATACTTTTTTCTCCTTATTAAAAAATGCTGTATACATTTTTTTTTAATAAGGAGAAAAACAGTATATTTACTTTTTGAAAAAAAATTCACTGTAGACATCTTTATTTTTTTGAGACTAAGTCTCGCTCTGTCACCAGGCTGGAATGCAGTGGCGCGATCTTGGCTCACTGCAACCTCCGCTTCCTGGGTTCAAGTGATTCTTGTGCCTCAGCCCTCCAAGTATCTGGGATTATAGGTATGCATCACCACACCCAGCAATTTTTTTTGCATTTTTAGTACAGACAAGGTTTCACCATGTTGGTCAGGATGGTCTCAATTTCCTGACCTCGTGATCTGCCTACCTTGGCCTCCCAAAGTGCTGGGATTACAGGTGTGAACCACCACACCTGGCCTGCAGATATCTTTGCAGCAGTGGCTTTCAAGCTTTTGGTTTGGGGAAACATATACTCTTTAATACTACTGAGTATTTCAAGGAGGTTTTCTTTACATATGTTACAGCTATGTATATTTCCTATATTATAAGTTAAAGTTGAGAATTAAAAATATTTATTAATGCATTTAAAATAAAAAACTCATTCCATGTTAAAATAAATATTTTATTAAAAATATTTTATAAGCAAAATTCATGAGGAGAATGCTGTTTTAATTTTTTATAAATCGGCTTAATTTGGACTTAATAGAAGGCAGCTGAATTTTCACAGCTACTTCGGTATCAAATCTCGTGTGAAGTCACACATTAAATAACCTCTGAAAAACTCTACTGTGTATTCATAAGAGGATGGGAATGAAAAAGGCAAATTCTGCCTTTGCATTACTATTAAAATAGTCTTGACTTTGTGGACTCCCCAAAAGAATTTTTGAGATCATGAGGGTCCCAACGACATTATTTTGAGAACCACACAGGAGAATGGTAAAAACAAAACAGAACAAAACGAAACATTATTTCTGTCTCCTATTTTGAAATTATTTTTCTTTCTCTAAATAAAAACATAAGCTGTTGTAATAACACTCATTAATTAATATTTGTTTCTCTAAATAAATTTTTTTTTATTTATGAGGTAGGCTTGTTTTATATAACTTTTATAAACTATTTATAAAGCTAGAACTGTCCATTAAAATATTACAAAAGGTTCATGTAGTTTTACTATCAATGGGTTTATGTAACCAAAATTAAAATTCACTAACGGCCATTTTCCATTAGTATATTCCAAAGAACAGGTACACCTCATTTTATTCTTCACTACTTCCTTGCTTAAATCTTTGTCTTATCTCACAAAGACAGCTAAATTATTAGTTTTGCTAGATTTTTCACTATTGATGAAGATTTTGAATACTGCTGTTTTACTGTGAATATGAAAAACAAAGAGTAATTATATAGTTTTATTATGGAAAATTTATATATGTGAAAATGTAATACGATACTATAATAAAATCTAATACGGTTAATTTCTGAGTTCTAACAATTGACAAATTATGTTCAATTTTATTTCATCTACATCTTCACCATTATCTACACTTAGCTAATTTTGAAGAAAATTTCAGACATGATATCATTTAATCTGTAAATATTTTAGTTTGCATTTCCAAAAGATACACTCAATGTTGACTATAGTTAATAATATACTGTATTTTAGAACAATGCTAAGAATGTTGTTGTAATAACTCTAGCTAATTAACATAAACATTACCTCATGTAGTTATCACTATAACTGAAAATGAAATGCTAAGAAAGCTGTTGTAATAACACTCATTAATTAATATAAGCATTATCTCATGTAGTTATCACTGTTTCATGAAACATATATACTTGTATATATATTTCAAAACATCATGATGTATATGATAAATACGTACCATTTTATCTGTCAATTTAAAAAATATATATACTCAATTAAATCATTAACATATAGATGAAAGTATAGCTATCAATAAATCCTTAATATTACCAAAGATTTAGTCAATCAAACTAGGCTTTTGGTTGAGTAGAAAATGACATAGGAATTAGCCAGGGGTGTAAATGTTCTCTGTCATTGTTTCCCTGGCATTGGCTTAAAATTTTTAGACACTATCAAAGATTGTAACTTCTGGTCCTAGCCTCATGTGTAGATGTATTTACAATTTAAAGTAGAAGCAGAATATACAAGGCAGATTGTTTTAAAACACTTAATTTAGTATGGGATTATTTTTCCTAAGGACACATGGAAAATACATTCAGTAGTGATCAATATGGGGTAACAATAACAAGAAAACCATTTTTAGTGTTATTTTAGGTAGATATCACAAGAAAAAGGGACATTCAGAGAAAAGATGTAGTACATTGCTAGAAAATTTATTGTCCAAAGCAATAGCCTGCTTTTTGTGAAATCTATGTACAAAAGAAATTAAATTTACTTTGGAGACTAGAATATTTACTAAAGAGATAACATTTATTATTGTAATTCTTATGTTTTAAAACCTGTTCCTAGTTAAAGTAAAAGAATAAGTGAAGAGTTAGAAAGATAAATAATAAGGTTGAAGGGATAATTCTTAATACAGAATAAAATAATACAGCTAGAAAATAGGCACATTGGCATAGGTTCTGATAATTTAGAAAAAAATGATTTGGAGATTTCCATTGTACATCATGAAAAAATAATTTTGGCATTGTTAGAGAATATGGTGTTGCTTTGCTTTATGAGGTAGAGGAAATTGAAATCGTTTTTAGCAAGTAATTACTTCTACAAAACAGCCCTTGGATTTTAAGATTCGCCCAGGAATTTTCTTCAGTACTTAAAATACAGTTTGAACAGCAATAGAACTATAAAAGGTTGAATTATCTGTCTCTGGCAGGAGAAAAATGACCTACTCTTAAAAGGAAAACAACATTAGACTCCCAATAAATTCATTTTCTATGAAAATAAACAAGAAAATTGCTCAAAACAAAACCTGTTCCATGTCCACATGATCCATTGTCTAAAATCTGCAAGGAACAATAGCAATTACACTAAAGAAATACCCTGTTTGTGAATCAGTGCTTTAAAAACAAAAACAGTAAATATACCATGTTAGATGTACTGCCTATACATATATAAAACATAAATTTGTATATATATATTTATTTGAATATTTTCTACTGATGCACATTGTCCATGAAATTCAAAGAACATACTTGAGCAAAAATATAGGTAATATTCATTTTTTGAAATTTCATTAACTTGGAAAAATTTATATTTCATCTCACTGATTTAAATATGGACTATTTAATTGTAATATAAAAATTTCATTTATCTTTCAAAGAGCTTCCAGGTTATGAAAGACAAAGGAAGACTGAACACTTATCAGACTGGAAGAGATGCAGGAGTTAAACAATTAATGTGGGATCCTGAACCAGAAAAAAAAAAAAAAAAAAAAAAAAAAAGGTGGGTTAATGAAGAAACTCAAAATTTGTACAAGGCTTATAATATGTTTTAATAGTAGCATATCAATGTTAGTTTTCTGGGTTTGATCACTTTATCAGGATTAGAAGTTAACATTAATAATGGTAGGCGAAGAGTGGGCAAAAGAAATGCCTGTATTATTTTCTGAAAATCCAGAAAATAATTTAATTATTTCAAATTAAAAAGTCCACCATTATCTTTGGCTTATAAAAGAACACAAACAAAAGAAACACCAGCATAAATTGACAGTGTTCAAGTTAAGTAGAAATAGGGGAATTTATTCCTTGGAAGAATTCAAGACAGATTTTTTATTTCCTGTGTAAGAATGTCTTATATTCCTACAACCAGTGACCATGTTTCTTCATATAGCAATAACCGTGTAGCACTGTAATAGCATGTGCATTAAAACATACAGTATATGAAAAGAATGATGCAAATATGTACCATTTAGTACCTCCTCATAATAATGATCATGTCATCAATGTCTTTTATGTTCAAATATATATCCTGCTTATTTTTTACATTTCTCAATGCACAATTTTTGACATAAAAAGTGATGTTTTCCAAAATTTTGATTCATAAAAACTGAAATCCAAATGTCAGTACATATGTCAATCTGACAGAATAAAAAAGATTTGTGATTTGCTTTACCTGAAACTGTGTGATCCTTTGAGTCTCTTGTTATTTTTATCCTTGCATGAGGAAAGATGTAGTGCATAGTTTTCCCGTTCATCTGTATAATCTAAGACATACATGCGATAAGGTAAAAAACCAACATTAAAGTTACTTAAAGTGCAATATATATAATTAGAATCATTCATTTCAAAGCACATTGATTAAATCAATGGAAACAGGAGAGTCTCACATGACGGCAATTTAAGCATCTTATGCTAACACCATATAATGATATTATTGGTTCTGAGTTCTTATGGTTGTTGCATTTATAACCAATTGCTCTTGCAAACTGATTTGCTGTATTGGAAAGTTAATACGTGCATGCAATAGGTTCTGAAGAATGTTTGTTACTACAGTAGTATGCAGTCAATATTGATGTCCTTGGATAGAGAATGTATATGGAAAATTGCCAGCTGCTGATTTTGCTTTAGACAGCCTAGAAATGGAAAAACATGTTTAACTTGCAGCAATTAAGTGGTGCCGAGGGAGAAAAAACAGAAAAGGTCCCCCTACCTTGACATCTCTGCCACCATAATCGGGACTGCTTTATGTTTATGTTGCTTGATTTATTGTGGCATTGTACCTCTCCTGAGCACATGCAGTAGAAGTATCACTGTATACTAGATGCAGAAACTAATTCTATAAAAACAAAGTCTTTGTTCATTTTAATACTTTTTAAAATTCAAAGCTTGCATTGTTGATGCTGTTATGTCAATATAGACATCCCTTAGGGTAGAAGAAGTAACACTTAAAGCTACTGTTATAAATCTGTGATTTCAGTTCTCATTATTGAGACTTGAATATGAGAATATTACAGACTACATTATCTGTGTTTCCACCTTGTGAAATGAAGTTTCTGAAACAAAAGTAAATTAGCAAATGCAAACTTGTGCTTTATGTTTTATGAAACTTTGCTTTCAAAAGAGATTTATAAAACAGTGAAAGATGGAAACAGTAAAACATTTACTCTTATCTACATTAACAGAATTTTATTTGTATGGAATTTTGTATGTATTGTCATAGGAAAATTTTTGGCTTAAATTATAACCATAATAAAGTTTAATATAGGTAAAGATTTCATATTACCTATTTTAGAATATGTTTAAGAAGCGCATCCCCAAAAGATGAAACAGAACTTAGAAGTGAAAAGGCATACATTTTGTGAAGAAAGATTCCTTAGAAAACTCTTGTGACCTTAATGTGTCCTAGTATTTCCAGCTGTAAAATTGTTAGAATTCTGGATACTAAAAACAAAATAGGTATTAAAAAAACTAAAGCTAAAATTTTAGACTTTAGCTTTTATTCTCTTTAGGAAAGAATAAGCTTAAGCCGGCCCTAGATAAACATAAAATACTCCCTGAACAACAGCCTAATCCTGTTAAGTCCAGGAATATCATGTGATTCCTGCAGAGAAAAACAAAAATACTGTGCACTAATTGTAAAAATATTAATTATAATAAGTCAATTCAGATAATTCATACTAATACTAACTTAGTAAACCATTGAAAACCTTATTCATATTTGTAAATAAGTGTTTACATTTTTCTTTTTCCCTCTCTTGCCTGCTGTTCACTTTTCTCCCTCCATCTCTATCTCTCAATCTGCTTCTCACACTTTCATTTCTCTTACTTTGCCCTCCCCTCATCTTTTTCTCCTACTTTCCTTATTTTCCTCTTTCCTTTTCCTAATCTGCATTTAAACATATTTATTTTTTACTAAAAATAAAATCGTGTGCATTGAAAACTTTGCAACTATTTGGTGTAACTGAACGTTGCTTTGTTACTGCAGATAATTCAGTAAAATTGGTGGATGTTACTTCATTTCACTCTTTCCTAATCTCAAGTATTAATAGTAATTTCAAAACGTTATTTATACCACTTGTCAAAAATAAACTAAGAAAATACAATTTTGCCTTAGTATTCTTTCAAATTTCCAGACTGGAAAGACAATGTAATCTCTTTTTTCTTTTTTTTTTTTTTTTTTCTTGAGACGGAGTTTCACTCTTGTTACCTAGGCTGGAGTGCAATGGCGCGATCTTTGCTCACTGCAACCTCCACCTCCTGGGTTCAAGCAATTCTCCTGCCTCAGCCTCCCGAGTAGCTGGGACGACAGGCGCAAGCCACCATGCCCAGCTAATTTATTTTTAGTAGAGACGGGGTTTCACCATGTTGACCAGGATGGTCTCGATCTCTTGACCTCGTGATCCACCCACCTCAGCCTCCCAAAGTGCTGGGATTATAGGCGTGAGCCACTGCAACCGGCTCTAATGTAATCTCATAGTCATCTATCACACAGTTTAGAAGAGTCATCATCAGGCTTCCTAATTTTGTCATTAGTTTTATCAGATAGCCACTACTACCTTTAAACTTATAGTAGAAGGAATGTCAAACATCTTAATTTTCTTGAATATTGCTTTCAGAGCATCTCATACAATCTCCTATAGTTTCAGAGACTGTCTACACTGTGCAAGCAGGATCATAAATCTATTTAATAAATCAGGAACAAGAAACTGTCATAATTATGATCAATGAGCAAAAATCTGCCTTCCATTCATGAATTAGATGTATGACCTAGATTAATCTCAGCTTTTTAATAACTATAGATAGTGAATGTTGAGAGAGTCCTGTAGCAGATGGGGATATGGGTAGGTGTTGCTACTGCCAAATCAGAGTAGGCACAAAGCCAAGGGGCCGAACTGCTGTCGAGTGGTGCTCCATTCCTCTCCCAAAGGGGCTGGTCTCTGTTGTCCTTGTCTTTTGGTGATTCCTGAATGATAGAATTATTGCCTATAGGCTTCACAGAAAGGGGGTTGTTCTTTCCTAACCTCAAATATTTCAAAAGGAGTTATTTTCACAAATTAAGCCTGAATATAAAAACAGTATATTAACCAAAAAGGAATGAATTGAGCTCTGTATTTCATTCGCAGAAGACAGATACCCTTCATGCCCTTTTTGTTAACATATTGTGTATTCATACAGACATTCATCCATATGTCTGTATGAACACACAATATGTTATTCATCTCCACATTCTAGATGCAGGAGACAGAGTGCCCTGCTGGATTCCTAGCCCTGGATACATATATAACATGGTGCTTGGACTAGAGAGCTGCTGCTCTCAATAGACTCACCACACAAGACAGAACACATGGGTACTACTGGAGCACAAAGGAAGAACACTTACCCCAGACTTCTGGGGAGGTGGGGCTGGTAGTGTCAGGGAAGTCTTCTTGCATGATGGGGCATGTATGTGGAAACTTGGGTGATAATTAGGGTTTGCCAAGGAATGAGTGGAGGAAAAGTGTCCAAGGAGAGGAAAGAAAACTTGCAAATTCCCAGAATCAAGAGAAAGAGTGGCTCTTTTATGGGAGCTTAATGTACCTCAATGCAGCAGTTGTGCAGAAATTGCAGATGATGTGAACATAAGGGCAGAAAGTGAAGGGATTTTATAATAGTCAAGAAGTGTTGACCTTTACAACCACCCTGTGAAAGGTATTAGTCTTATTTATAGATTCAGTAACTAAAAAATTTTTTAAAAGATTAGGTTATCTGTTCAATTCAAAAAGCAGAGCCAAATTTCTACTGAAGAATGCATATATATATATATGCTTAGCCTCATATATATAAGTATACATATATATTTGAAATGAAACAAATATGAATTTTCAGATTTGGTTTATTTTTATAATTACTATGATTGCGTAATAAAAACTTCTTAGAAATACTCTTCTATCCCTCTAATGTATGTTTATGTAAATTATTTTTAAAAACAGATAAATTAGTGTTTGCACAAGTCATATTGGTTTTATTACTTTTGCTTCCAAAGCCTTTTATGAATATGAGTTCTTGTTATGCATATGTTTTCAAATAAAAGCATCTGAGTTTATTGGTACCAAGAGCTCAATATTAGCTTTTATGATTAGCGATACAAAGAAGTTAACAATACGAGAATGCCATTTTGTCATTCTCCACGCCAAAATATAGATATGATGAGTTAAAGAGGAAGGCAGCATTCGAAGATAAATATTAATGTAAAAAGCACAAATTTTGAACTTTATATAATTCAACTTTTGAACTTCATGTAATTAAAATGTGTTTTATCTTATAATAGAGTTTATTTAGAAAAAAACGATAAAGGAAAACAAATCATTGTCACAAAAGTCAGCACATTTGTTATTTATCTGGGCAAGGGAGTGGTTATGATCTGGAAGGGACATACAGGGGTTTCGGGGGCAGGCAATATTCCTTTTCTTGGCCTGTATGGCAGTTTTATGGTTGTTCACATTTAACTAGCTTATAACTTTGCATAGTTGCAGGTTCAATAGTACATATACAGTTTTTTGTTTGCATGTTACATGTAAAAATGTAAAAAAATACATAAATGTAAAAAATTACTTTTAGCAAGTGTATACACATTATTATATTCACCTAACATGAATCTTTATGTTTCTACTTAAGCAGACATAGCAAGAATTTATTAAATGATTCTCAAATATACTTTTCTCTGCTTAATTTTGATATTACATTGGTCTATAATTATATACTATTTAAACCATTATTACTATGTACTCAGTAGGCCAAAACCACAAATCTGTATATCTTAGTAACATAAAATTAGAAACAAGAATGTCCTTTAAGATATGAATATTTCATTTACATATTTTTGGGCTAGACACACTACTTCAAATTTATCCTCAAAGAATATTAGTTTCATAAATTAGGTGGAAAAGACTATTCTGAGTACCCATGAAAACAGTAGTGTTGAATAATAAATATTCCTGTTTGTTAATTACTAAACAAGCTGTCCTGTTTATTTAGTTCATCTTACTATGATTTTGTTAAAGCATCTGTGTTTTCTTTGACTTGATCTAGGTTTATGGGAAACACTAAACTTCAGAGAAACAAATGAGATGGGTAAGATATAACAAATATGCTATTTTAGAGAGATTCATATAATAAATACATGTAAGAAGGTTATCTTTAACTGACAAATTTATTATTTTATCAATTGTGGATAAAAGGAGATAAATTTAAAATTTTAAATGTGCAGAATAATTTTATTAATTTTCTTACTTTCTAGGCAGAGCTATTTGATGACAGCTTAAACACAACTACAAATACAGTAACCAGACAAGCTAATGAAAGTATAATTCAATACAGGCTAATATATTTACATGAAGTAAAAAAATGGAATTATATTTTATGGAGGTAAATATAACCCTAAACCAAAAGTGTATTAAAGATATCAAAACTAAAGATAGAAATTTACAGTAGAGAGGAATTTCAAGAATTCTAGAAAATATGATAGCATATGGAAAACCAGAACAAAATTATAAGAAAAAATCTGTTTAATAGGTAGAAATTTGTCTATGAAAATTTAAATTGCTTAGAAAGAAATCGAAATTAAGAGTATAGACAATGTATTTTAGACAGTACTTATAAATGTCAAAGAGTTGTTTTCTTTTATATCTCAATATGACAAACACTGAAATTATAGTGAGTTTATATGGATCTTCTCAGTTGTTCAAAATATGGTTGTTTTCTATATCAATAAATCATGAAACAGACAGGATGACTTAGGAGCTAATGTAAATGAAGTAAGTCAACTATTTCTTTTGGATATTTTAATAATCATAATGAGTACACAATCTGCAAATATATGATCTGCTAAGGCAATTGATTTAAGGCCACTTGGCTTACCTGAAAACTGTCCTTCGATTCACTAGACTCTTAATATCCTAGGTGTATTTCAAAATTCAATTCAAACACCACATCATTTGCTCAAAAATGAGTAAGATCATGAATTTTGGTATCATACTTATTTAACTGTGAAATTTACCTCTAAGTTTCAATTTCTTCATCCATAAGAATACATCGATTAGTAATACCTACTTTTTGTGAGTTGTTCTATATAAAAAATTCAAAAATATATAACAACAATATTTCCATATATTAGATCCACTAAAATATCAGCTACCTTTCTCCCCCAAATTAAGACTTCTTTCTACCCAGCTCACTTGGTTTGGCCATCCTCTCACTTGCTCTTAGCATCTGAACATGTTATTGGAAAGCATTGAAAATCACCCGAATCTATTCCACCCAATATCCTGTAAGCTCTCAGAGTTCCATGTATTCTTTTTGTTGTATAGCTATGCTGGATATGTTATACAAACTTAGTAATGATCTGTTGGAGGAATGAATTACTTAAATTGGTAGAAGCATCACAGCTATGCTCCAATTTCAATCAGTCATAGGCTATGAAGTGAGCTGTATTACTCCTTTACATTACTGGCAAAAAACATCTGTGAAATTAATAGACAAATATCTCATTCCTTTTAGGACAATTAAGACCATTTTAGGGAAGAATTGAGTCCTTTTAGTTTCATAAATCTGAACGAAATTGCTAAATATAGCACTTACTTGCTCTTGATGTTGACTGAGTGGTCTAGAGTGTACCAATCGTTCTGGCAGTTTTCGGTCCAGACCATGTCCATTTTCCAAACGAGACTCCCTGGGTTTATCAAACCAATCTGTTTCCTCACGACGCAGATGATAGGCTTTGGACACCAAGGAAACATCATACATTGCAATGGCAAGTAATATAGATGACTGAGGGCAGCAGATGTTCTGCAGTACTAGCATGCACTAGGCTTGTTAACCACACATGCATTTCAAACACATCTCCCACTGGGACTAGAAAAATTATTTTTGTTACCATGTTAAAAATAAAATTATGTTAAAAATTTTAAACCATAAAATAATCTGGAAAAAAATGATGCACACAGATGTTCACAATCTCAGAGCAAAACAAAACAAACAAATTTTCAATAAGGAGGAAAAGGATATTTAGGTAGTGATAAAATAAGTAAGTGAACAAGTTCTCAAAAGGGTCATTCTATTTAACTTCACCAAATCGGTTTCCACATCCACACTTTCCCATCCTCTTCCCACAAACCACTACCAATTTTTTTTTTTAATTCCTTGTCTATGGAAGTTTCTGTCACTTTCCCACCATTACATAAACCCAGCGACAATAGGTTGCTGCTGGCTTTCACATTAGTTTTTGAAAATATGACATTTCTATGACATTCACAATGAACAAAAACATTTATTTCTAAGAGAATTCTGGTGTTATTGCTAGGAACATATGTACCATGATTACTTTGCAGCCTAATATTAAAAATATCTCTATTACAATTTTAAATAAAAATAAATCATTTTTTTGAAGAGAGGCACTGATTTAGAAAATACATTGAAGAGCTGATTGCCTGCTTTTTATACTTACACTGTGACAAAACTTGACAGCTTACTTTTTTGAAAATGTAACTATATTTAAGGTACACAATTATTATTTTAAATTAAATTTCATTCATTAGTATGTCTCAGGTCTTTTATAGATATTCTCTAATGACTGAACATCTTATTTTCCCTAATATATAGAATTTGCCTTTTATACATTGTTTTATTCTTTGTAAAAGGATCTGTAATTAACAGTCTCTGGAAATACTTTGTTGCTTCCTCTACAATAGAAGAAACAACCCTTCTCAAGTGCTCTTTCTTTAAAGATCTGCTGATGTTGTCAACCTCCGTTTTCTTGAAACTCCAGCTTCTAGAATGCCATACAATATAGTTTTCTTTTTCTATCTACACTCCTATTTTCTCTTCCAAAACCTCCTCCCAACCTTTTCCCCTAGGTCATTTCCATCATATTGTTGCTGCTGGGGATGGCAAACCCACAGCGTATGTACCACTACTCACCTCTATACCTCCTGTGATCTTGGTCAACACTGATACTTAATCACAGCATTTTCCTCCCAGAATACAAAACGAATGACGATGTGTCATGGGTTAATCAGTCTTAGATTTGAGAAAATACATTAATACATATCTGTTTTGTGACTGCATATGTACTTGACTGATCTCACCTATTCTAAGCTGCTTAAAGTCAAGGCTCATATCGTCTTTGTTTTTTTTTCCCCCTCCCTCAACACTAAAATCAATGCCCTATACAGGGTATAATATCTAATAAATATTTGTGGAATTAATGAAGCATAGAACAATTAGTCATCAACTATAAAAAGTAGTTAAATATCCTAATTATGATAAACACATTTTTTTTTCTTTTTGAGTTTTACATTCAAAGTCAGGAAATAAACACATTTAAAAATAAAGATTAATTTGTCCCTTGAACCTCATTAATGCAGATTTTTTTCATAATCTACTCAATAATTATGGGTTTCCATAGACCTATATGAAACCAAGTTACTGAACTTACCAAGAAATTTAGTGTAATAGACATTTGACAAGTAAACACAAAACGAATTCATTATTTAATCATTAGTCTCTTAAAATTTATTAGTTTATTCCCAATGACACTGATACTACTTTTGTCTTATTTCTTATAGGATTTTATATTTCTCATGAAAATAGAACAATAATCTACACTGATTTTAATAAATCACCTTTATAATATAGTACATTTTTTCATTTGAATATATAGCTTTCTTAATTGCATTTGAAATACAATTCTCTAAAATGTGTGTTTTGTTTGGCTGTACTTATAGAAATAAAGAAGTTCGACCTCACCTAAATTCTGTCACTTTATCACCAATAATTCTGATTATGTATTTTGATTTTGTTATTTTTTATAATAACCCTATGTGTAACTGAATAAGGATGGCTATCATCCTTTGCACAGGAATTTATAATCAACCAAGAGCGAGCAGATTAAACGAATGTGCTTTTGTATTGAATTTTGTTTTCATTATTTAGAACCAGGTGTACATAAATATTAATTGTTTATAATTGTCTTATGTTTCATGGTAAAAATCTCAGTGAAAAAGTAAATTTTGTAACAAAAAAATTTCTGAATTACTTCAAATCATTTGAAGGATATTAATATCTTTTTTTTTAAACAACATCTTTTTTATGACAATATTTTCTTGAATTCCTAAATGTAAAATACAAATAAGTTATTTCTGGATCTAGTATTGCCCACATGCTTTAGTTATATTAATAGTTTAATTTTTCTCAGTATCAAATATTGGTCAAATATATGTTTTTAAAAAGACTGTATATATAGATACTGTTTTTGGAGGACATCGGATTAAGTACATTTTGAAAGCATGTTTTCAACAAAAAATCTGTGGTAGCAAAAATAACTATAACTTGACTGTTTCTAGCTTGCTTCAAGCTAGAAATATTAATAAATATTAGGCAACATAAACTTTGTATACATTTTTCCTCAAGTAAGATATTTCAAAATCAACGAATCTTGTAGATTATCTAAAGACTGTCTTATATCCTATATCATGGAGAGTTTAATTGAATTTAAAAAAAGCACAAAAAGCAATTAAATTTGCTTTGTTCACATGATACTAAATAACCTGCAGAATGTTATACTGTTTAAAATTATCTTAGTACACTCAAATATAGAGATAACATATATTTGCTAAACATCTTTTAAAAATTCCTAATACTTCATAAGTTAATAAATGTCAGGAATTATTGATAAAAATAGTTTCTATTTTTTTTTAATTTTTAAGATTTCAAAAGAAAAGCAGACCATTACTCATTAGAAGAAAAATAGTGTGTTTATGTGATACATAAACAAAGAAAATATATAACATTTTACTACATACATCTTTTAGAAGTAATCACTACAATTCACACACACCATTACATATATAATTCATATATAATTGTTATAGTTGTCCTGTCCAAATTTATATCAATATAATCTTTATGAATAATTAACTTGTCTGCTTAATTTTAAAACATATTTTAGTTTGATTTCATTTAAATTTTAATTGTTTTACTTTAGTATCATCTTTATACACTTCATAATTTTGTATGCTGCATGATGTTTCATCCTCTATTTTATCAAAACAATTTTTTTCATACAGTTTTTGATTATTATGACTTATACATCATTCAAACATATAAATGAGAAATAGAATATTTTGTTGTTTTTACATGGCTGTACACATAAGTAAATGCCACATATTGGGATATATAGAAACATCTAAATATCTGGCAGTATGTTGACAAAATATCTATGATGATAAATCAGTTTGTCAAACTCTCTTTAGATACATGCTCATCATTTACACATAGTCTTTAGGCATTTAGTTATGCCATAGACCCTCTAGAATTTTTGTTTTATCTTGTTATGTTATAGACATGACTACTGAAGAACCTCTTTACTCTTCTGCAATTGTCATTTTCTACAGATAAAATGTTTATAAAATGTGGGTTGTTAAAAAGTAAGACAAATATTAAAGACTGTTTCCACATAATATCATAATTCTTTCTAACTATGTACACTTGTGCAAATAATCATCTAAATAAAAAACACACAAATTGAGTATTTTATTCTATTAACTAATTGTCAATAAAAATGGTCAATCCAAAAGCCTGTAGAGACAAAAAAACAAATCAGAAATGACTAGCCTATTAGAATGCCACAAACAAAAGCAGTTTGTCCTTCTTAAGATATTATTTTAGTTCTATAAACAATCTATTAAAATCTAGACTTGAATTTCTAAAATCATATTCATTCAGATAAAGATGTAAGAAAAAAACTCCTTTTCACAAAAATATATATTTTCCTGTGAGTCCTCAAGAAAGATTTTATGTTTGAAAGGGGAGATGTTCATGTTAGCTTAACTCTTTGGAGTCTCTAAAGGCAGGAAATAATAATGTTTTTATTTGATCAGAAACATTTTATTTCCAGAACTCCAGTCACATCTACATTCAAATGTAAACCAAGGAGCTGAAAAACAACAACAAAAAAAAAACCAAGAGTCAAGAGTCGTGAATCCTCTTGGTATGAGCAAGGCTCCACACCTTTGTATCATTTCTCCCTCATATTCAATATTAGACTTGGACTAGATACTTTTCAAAAATGTTTATGGTTTTATATGATTAAACACAAAACTACTTTAAATCAGTTTTAGGTAAGTATTTACTTGTATTCAAGCATTTGTTCAACATGGAGAACTAGCAAGTCAATTTAGGGCAAAAACATGGGATGATACAAAAAACGAACCCAAGAAACCAAAGGAAAAGGCTAAATGGGCAAACCAGGAAGGCTTGAACTCCAAATAACTAAAATCACAAAAGAAGTTTACAAAGTTTCAATTTTAAAGAATACTTCATACATACTAACACAATTATTTATTTCCATGTCTTATTTAGTACTAAACTTTCTAGCCAGTAATGCAAAATTACAAATTTGTAAATAATAGTATTCATGATGAGAAAGATAAAACAGAAATTTTTATCTAAGAAAAATAACAAAATTCTACATGATACTAACATCAAGAACTTATCCAAAAGTTCTCAAAAATCGAACATCTTCTGAACTAATGAACACTGATCCCATAAAGATGCCATAAATGATTCTGTATTACAAATTCTAGCCGTGAATAGTATTTCATGGCTCTAAACTAATAATTTCAGAAAGAGAAAGAAATTGACCAATAGCTTTTAAAATATATTTTTTAAAAAATGAAAGAAACATACAATGAAAAACTTTTCAACTATGGATTTACAGGATGACCATATTTTATTGACAGAATTATTTGATAATAGTTTTAGAAAAGCAGACACCAAACAAATCAAGCAAACAATCAAGAAACAGAACCATAAAGGAATAACTTAAAACTAAATAAAGAAAAGCATGCTACAAAATCTATACACAAGATAAAATTTCCATTTACAAGAAATAAAATTGAAGTAAACATGCAAAAGACACACCAAGAAAAGTAGGATACATCTTTGGAGAAGGGAAATTAAACATGCAGAAAAATAAGAGTTTGAGTTTTGAGAGCAACGGGGTAGTTTGAGGCCCAATTTACCTTCGCTGTCTGACATGGCATGTTGGAAGTCATCCATGATGAATGCTATGTCACGGTCATAGCCTCGAGTCCGTGATTCTTCCCTCATGTGTTGCTGAACTTCAGGCAATGAGTGGCTCGATCCAAACTGATCCCTAGTGTCTGCAGATATTGGTGGCAGGGGTCCAGCTGCAGCCCTGGCCATTCCCATTGGCTGGCCAACAGGACTGAGTGGGCTTTCTTCTTCAGAATTCTGGGCCACAATTGGTATTCTTCCTCTACTTTGACTGATTGGCAAACTGGTCGGCTTAGTTCTGGCAGAGGATGATGCATGACTAAAGGAAACATCTAGAGCTTCAGCCTCTTGAGCTTTCAGTCTTAGGGAAGAGCTAGAAGAATCTCTTTTAATTGATAAATCAAGCCCATAGACAGAAGAAGGTCTGGAGGAAGGTCTGGACCTGCTGCCACTACTGTATGGCTTATCTGCTTCATCCTGCAGAGCTGACCGTATGGTATTTCCTAATGTGCCCAGTCCTGTGCCAAGAGAGGATCCCATAAATTTTTGTTGGTCTGTAATATTTTTTCTGAGGCCAAAAGTGATGTCATCTTGAAGAAGCCTTGCCCTGGAGGAAATGCCACCAATAGAGGAAGTGCTAGAAGTCATATAGCTTGAATAATCAGGTTCGAGGTCTCTACTTTCTTGAATAGGCGAAAATTTTGACATTTTAGGGTCAATTAGTGATTTCTTATGCTTTGACTGCTTTTGATAAAGTATGGCTGCTGGCAGTTGTTTTGCTGCTTGTTTTTCAAGCGTGAGTCTACTGATGCTATACTTCTCAGATTTCGGAAAATGTCGATAAGCAGTATCAGCATGGTAATAATGAGAAAGACCAGCAAGGTGATCTAAGCTCTCTGTTCCTCTACGAAATTCCTGTTTAATCTGATGTTTCAAAAGCTTTAACTCATAAGGATCCTCCATTGGGTCTTCTTCTGCCTTCACATAACTATGCAATCTAGAGGAAGTCTGTAAAGGTGCTAGGAAATCTGTCACTTCTTGAGACCGGCGTGTTTCAGTAGTTCGAAGGAGACGGTCTGTTTTTGACAGATCCTTCTCATGAAGGCTAAATGCGGTGCTTAATGCTGCTGTTCCTTTGGTGATCTCTCCAATGTCATCAATTAGGACATAATTTCGTGGAGTATGGTGATCAATATCTGCATAGAAAGAATCTGCAGATATGCTTGATATTGGACTGCTTGCCATGCTACTTCTTTCCTCCAAACCTATTCTCAAGTCTAAACTATTGTACTTACTACCAAGATGGGAAACAGCGTATGTATTATCAGTAGAAACAGGTGCTATCATAAGGGGTTGGTTGCGAATTACTTCATAGTTCGAGGTTATCTTGGGCTCCAAATATAATGTAGTTTGCCGTGGCTTCTGTTGTATCACCATCATCTGTGAAGGTAACTGATAAGAAGGCTGTGGGGTTGGTGTGGGTTGAGCTTGAGGGGTGAAGGACATTGTTGCCACAGCTTGGAATGTTGGCTGAGTCTGATAAGGTGAAACTTGCTGATGGTACAAAGTTTGTTGCTGGAAATGAGACTGCTGGGTGTATGAGGTGGGTGCTTGGGTAGGAAGAGCAGGAGAAGAGTATTGGTATTGTGTGTAAGGACTTGTTGGAGGAACTAGTTGAGATTCTGTTTGGGTTTGCGGTGGTATAAACTGGCTGAATTCAGTTTGAGGAGCAGTTCTTGGTCGCTCAATGCCATGCTGACTTTCTATTCTGGTTGGTCTTGTGCTGCTCACTTCACTGTCAGACATGTAATCACGATCCTCAGCTACCCCCTGGAGGTAGGCTCGTTCTCTCTTTTCTCTCTCCTTTAATAATGCCTCTTTCCTCCTGTTAATTCCCATTTCCAGGTATCGTAGCTTGGCATCAATCTCCTTTTCTTCTTCATCAAGCTCTGCTTGTTTCTTTCTGAGCTTTGCAGACTCCCTTTCCACAAGATCAAGCTCTCGGTCTATGTCCTGGAGAATCTTGGCTCTTGCCATTGTGTTGGTTCTGCAGATCCTTCTCCTGGAAACCGTGCCCATTGTGCTGAATGTGGATTGAGTTCCTGTGGAAATCTCCTCAGGAGGCGGATTTGGCAGAGTTCTTTTAACTTTTTTCTGGGATCCAGAGGGTGTCATGGTTTGAGAACCTTTAGTCTATAATCAAGTAAACAAAATAATACTTTATTATAAACGAAAAAAAAAAACGAATCAGCCTCCATGATTTACATTTAATAAAAATGTTTTCATGTATGATTTTGCTATCACAGGATGATACGATATATACATAAAATTGCAAGTATTGGTTACAAATATAATTAACTGAAAAATAAATTTTTAATAAATTGGTTATTATAACTCCTATAACAGCAGCTACAAAAACTCATTTTTTATCTAAATTAATATACATAAGATTATTTACTGAATCTATTCCCAGAGTGCCTCTGTTAACCATCAAAAATTTAAATTACACTTGCTGAAGATGTTCACTTACCATGTTAAATCTTATATTGCACCTATCTTCTCATTCCTACTTTTACCCCCTGGAGCAGCTGTCATTCCTATTTTTAAAATTACATCTTCAATTATCTAATGTCTTTTTTTTAATCCTAAAAAAGGGATAATTTTGACTAATTTTTTACTTAATATTTCAAGATTTCCATGACTATTTGGATCTTATGTTTCTTTGACTTTATTATCTTTCAGTATATTTAGTTTCTTTTTAATGCTATAGCTACTTGCATGTGAAGCAAAAAGAACTGACCAATAAAAATCCATTGGAAACTTTTTAAAACTCAGATAAAAGTATAAAGTTGGTGAGTTTTCAGATATTTTCCATTTCATTTGGTTAATTTGTCATAAACTTGCTTTCTAAGAATTACAGGTTTTGAGAATCATATAATTTTAGAATATCAAAAAACAGACTATTTTGAGCACTTTTGGTCAAAATAAACTGATGTACTCAAAGTTACCTAAGTATTCAGTGGCACATTTACAACTAAATCTCAGGTCTTCTGCTTTCTAGCTGCATATTCTTTACGGGATACTTTCTTTTTATTGTAATATAAACACAGTAATTCTCCAACTTTCTCCCAGTCACCAAATATTGAGGACAGAAAAGTAATAGAAAAAATAAGAGTCTATAAATGTTGGGTCTGAAAATTGTGCCTTATTAATTTGATAACATTTTTCCAAGATTCTATACTTTCATTGCCTTTTTATTATTTTCAAATTCATTTCCTTGATAGTTTTTGTCTGTTTTCCGTTATCATATTTCTGTTCCCTTCATGTAACCCCACTAGTTGTTTCCTTAATGGACATCATAATATGAAACAAAAATCCTAAAGGTTTATTAAAGTTTATTTGTTTCCAAAAATTTAAAATATTTGGATGGAAATGAATAAATGTTATGAATCTTTGAAATAAGGTATAGTGATTTTGGTGCAGTAGTTTGTTTTTTCTCACAGAGAAATACCAAGTTTAGAATATAATAAAATATAGGATATGACCTATATAGAATATGACTTATATTTCATTCTAATTTATAGGATATGATCTATATAGAATATGACCTATATTTTATTCTCTATTAATATTATATCTATTCTATATCTATTATATATTAATGTTTTCTAAACATTAATGTTTAGAAATGTTTTCTAAACATTAGAACAGAATATAGGTCATATGCTATATAGGTCATATTCAATAAATTAGAAAATAATATAGGGCATATCCTGTATAGGTCATATCGTATATTTTGTTCTATTGTTTGGTCACTACCAGAAATTTTAAATATAATCACTGATAACATTTTCATAGTCCAAAGAACTTAATAATGGTGGAAAATTCATGTCCCAAAGAAGCTCAGCTTAGAGGCTATATTTGAACTTGGAAGTTACTTCTTTTCAAAATGCACATTACAAATAGTTATATATTGTACATATATGTAAAGTAGGCTCATACTGCTTGTGTTGACATGAGAAAAATGTGAACAAATACCGACCAATCACTATACTTGTCATATGCTCTTATGTGTTGATGGGTACAGCAAACCACTATGAAACATGTATACTTAAGTAACAAACCTGCATGTTCAAACCAGAACTTAAAGTATAATTTTAAAAAAGAGAGAAAAAAATTGGTCATCTCAGGGAAGTTCTACTGGGAATGAAAATGGAGGATTACCTGACTATTGCAGAGGCCATAACCCAAAAGCCTGCAGGGGTCAGAAGGTAATGGAGTGGATGTGTTGACCTGAGAATTTAAGTTCCATCTGTCAACACTGGTCCAGAATATTGCTTCCATGAAGAAATAGCGACCCAGTGTGGTGAGATCTCTTTCACCCAAGAGAAGTAGAAAATCCGTATTTTAAAATTTTGGTGTCTATTTTAAATGGCTTTAAAACATAGTTCAGCCCAAAGAAACCAAGGCTTTTAGTTGCATTGACAGTTTGAAATAAATCTCTCTTCTAAAGAAGATTGGATGCCCACTGAGAAACCATTAGAGAGTCAAACAGCATTAATGGCTAGTTGAGAGAAAGCCATATGTTTTAAACAATGAGGGAGGGTGTGGGAAGAATACGAGAGCCCTAAAGAAAAACTTCAGTCCTTTATTAGAGTTTTCTGTCATCTTTTGGTTAAATCTTACATATGATCATTCATGAATTTTCCTCCACAGCATAAATATTCTTTTATATTGTCCCTAAAATACATAACTATCCAATTCACCTAGACAGATATTTATTAAGTGTCTCCTCTCTTCAAAGCACTTTGCTAGGCACTTTTATGCAAAGAGGATCCAAACTATAGAATTATTAAATCCCCACAGATTTAAATTTAACCATGTGTATGTGGAGGGTGTGTAGTATGTTTTAGTTTTGGTTAATATCATGTAAGAGGGCAGACATAAATATAATAGAGAATTTGAAGTAATGTCTTACCAACTTAGAATTCAAAAAGAACTGACCAATCTAACAATGACAATAAAAACTTCTCAAATAAGTATTTAATCCTAATTTAAAAACTTCTCAACCAGGCATTTAATTCTAATTAAATGAACACAACATAAGAGTTCAGAACTCCAAATACAGAGATAAAAGCAATACAATATAATTTATTTTAAAAATATCAAAAATTGCATAAAGAAAGTTTATTATAATTAAAGATAATGTAGCTGGAAGCCATGATTAAAGAAGACAAGACAGCCTAGAAGAAAATCTTGTTTTTTACTATAGTTTTCTCTGTTGACCAGCTCTTAAAAGTTGTTTTCAGATAGACCTGGTGCCTTTAATCTGGAAAAAAAATTGTACTAAATATACTCGATATATAAATTTAACATATTTAAAATAGCTGTGAAAATAGACAAAGAGAAGGGAAAAAAAGTCTTAAAATAGAATGAAGGTTTAAGAATGACTGGAAAAAAACCACTAAATATAGATTGTAACACCAAGGAGGTAATCAGGATAACAAGCAAATAACCTTCTGGATAAGGTTTACTGTCCAAAGTAATTTTAAAGAACATTTTCCTTAGGAAAGTTAATTTACATAATGCAACTTATGCCATTTATATTTGGCAAAGGAAAGGAACTTTTGCTTGTTTTGAAATGTCAGGAATACTTAATGAAAACAATAAGTAATATATGTATGTGCCTTTATCTCATTGTCAGAATTCTCTGAGTTCAACATGAGGAAGAGAAAAGAAGGATCCATTTTTTAAAAAAATATTAAAAAAGCTAAAAATTTATACAGGCTATTGTTTAAAGTCCTAGATGCTAAAACAAAATTATTCATGCATTATTATATATAATCAATACAGAAGCATTCAATTTATTAATGTATTCCAATAGTTAAGTATAATTCTGAAATGCATTGCTGTAGATACTAAAGGCATAGATACAAGAGACACTAGATGGAAGAAATCTACACTTTGTCCACAAATATTTATGAATATTTTGGGGAAATTATTATGAATATTTTTTGGGAAATCATTGTTTGAAGAAGCCACCTCACCATACTGCCCAAAGCAATGTACAGATTCAATGCTATTTCTATTAAACTACCAACAACATTTTCCAGAGAATTAGAAAAAACTATTCTAAAATTCATATGGAACCAAAATATAGCCCCAAATCGCTAAAGAAATCCTAAGGAAAAAAAAAAAAAAAGCTAGAGGCATCATACTATCCAACTTCAAACTATGCTATAAGGCTATAATATATAAGGCTATAGTAAACAAAACAGCATGGAACTGGCACAAAAACAGACACATATACCAATAGAACAGAATAAAGAACCCAGAAATAAAGTTGCACACCTACAACCATCTGATCTTCAACACAGTTGACAATAACTGGCAAAGGATAAATGATTCCTCACTCAATAAATGGTGATAGGATAATTGGATAGCCATACGCAGAAGACCGAAACTAGACCCTTTACTTACACCATATACAGAAATCAACTCAAGACGGATTGAAAACTTAAATGTAAAACCTAAAACTATAAAAACCCTGGAAGAAAATTTAGAAAATACTATTCTGAACGTAGGACTTGGCAAAGACTTCATGATGAAGACTGAAAGCAACTACAGTAAGGACAAAAGTGGACAAGTGGGACCTAATTAAAGAGCTTTCTGCACAGCAAAAGAAACTATCAACAGAGTGATTATTCTCAGCAAACTGACACAAGAACAGAAAATCAAACACCGCATGTTCTCACTCATAGGCGGGTGTTGAACAATGAGAACACATGGACACAGGGAGGGGAGTGCTACACACTGGGGTCTGTTGGGGGGATATAGGGGAGGGACAGCGGGGGGTGGGGAGTTGGGGAAGAGATAGCATGGGGAGAAATGCCAGATAAAGGTGAAGGGGAGGAAAGCAGCAAATCACACTGCCACGTGTGTACCTATGCAACAGTCTTGCATGTTCTTCACATGTACCCCAAAACCTAAAATGCAATAAAAATAAATACATAAAAATTAAAAAAAAGAAAATCTATAAAACTGGAGAAAATATCTGCACGCTATACATCTGACAAAGGTCTATTATCCAGAACCTATAAGGCACTTAACAAAAAAAACAAACAATCTTATTAAAAAATAGGTAAAGGTCATGACTAAACATTTCTCAAAAGAAGACATAAATATGGCTAACAAGCATACGAAAAAATGCTAAATATCACCAATCATTAGGGGAATACAGATCAAAACCATAATGAGATACCATCCTATGCCAGTCAGAATAGCTATTATTAAAAAGTAAACAATCCTGGTGGAAGTGTAAATTAGTTCAGCCACTATGGAAAGTAGTTTGGAGAATTCTCGAAGAACTTAAAACAAAGCTACCATTTGACCCATCAATCACATTGCTGGGTATATACTCAAAAGAATATACATCATTTTACAATAAAGACACGCATATGTATATTCATCACAGCACTATTCATGACAGCAAAGACATAGAATCAAGATAGATGTTCGTCAATGGTGGACGAGAAAAAAAATATATATATACACACACACCGTGAAATACTATTCAGCCATATAAATGAATGATATTACATCCTTTGTAGCAACATGAATGGAGCTGAGGCCCATTATTCGAAGTGAATACAGAAACAGAAAATCAAACACTACATGTTGTCACCTATATGTGGGATCTAAACATTGAGTATACATGGATACAAAGAAGGGAACAATAGACACTGGGGTCTACTTGAGGGTGGAGAGTGGGAGAAGAGTAATGATTGAAAAACTGGCGATCAGATACTATGCTTGTTACTTGGGTGATGAAATAATCTGTACTCCAAACTCCTGTGACATGCAATTTACCTATGTAATAAATCTGCACATGTACCCTCTGAACCAAAAATAAAAGTTGGAAAGAAGAAAAGGAACTATCTCAGTCTTTTGCTAAATAGTTCTCAGTGTCAACATCAAAGATATACTTCTAAACCATTCTAAAACTATTGTACTGCTAGAGAGTCATAGCAATATACGTTTCATTTCATAAGGTTAGAAAGCCATATCTGCTGTCAGAAATAAATGCTCATCATGACAATATCTTGGATTTTTAGGTTTGTTCTCTCAACTAAGCAGGAAATATTTGTATGCAGGCAGAGATGTGGATACCTTTTCAAACAGCATAATTTCACACAAAGTTTTCAATAAACAAGATATTTTGATTCATAACTCCCTAACAGGTTTTCCATATAACATGGCATAAGGTGAGTTAGAAGAGTACATAATTATGTTTATGTGTTGGGACCTGGATAAGAAGGAATGATGGCTTAAAATATAACAGGAAGCCTGGCTCTTAAAGAACAATGATATTTAGACAGGAGAATGTATTCTAAGTGGAGGGAAAAGAAGAAACATAAATGTTTGAAAAATATAAAGCATAATCTGGTTTCATTTAGGGCTAGTGATGCCTTAATTTCTGTGAGATTGAAACACATCCACAGAATGCTATATGCCAACAGAGAGAGGAAAAATAGAAAATCAAATAAAATATACAGAAACGAAACAAAACAAAACAAAAGGTCAAAAGCGAACTCAACATTAAAATCTTTATTCATTTTCTTCTTTTACTGATGAAACAAGCAGTACTAGTTATTACATACCAGTCAAATTATGTCCAGTACCATGTGAAATAGCACGGCAAACCATCAAACTGTAAATATGCATTCACTGATAATGATTTCTAATGCAGTGTGCTAGGTAGCAATCAATGTGGCTGCGTCAAAGAGAAAATTGTGACAGCTCAATTTAATTTTCTTTAATTATAATATGGAACTCCATTGCTTCTAACCAATAGATATAATCTTGAGCAGAACATTTAATATTTTCCCATGACAGCCATCAACATAGTTTTGGCCATAAGGATGGGAAGTAGTAATATAATTTGTCATGGTTCACATATCAACCATAGCTGTTTGTGGTCCAGCATCAATACAGGTAATAAACCTTTCTCGCCCTTGACTGTAATGACATTTTGGACCAGACAATTCTATATTGTTAGATGTTTAGTTGCATCTCTGGCCTCTAGCCACTAAATATCATCGGTATACCATGTCAATCAAAAATGTCACTATGCATTGGCAAATGTCTCCTGGAAGGAAAAAGAGTCCCTTGTTGAAAGACACTAATGCATGGGATATATTAGATAATGTCCTCAGGCAGATAATCCTGATTGATTGTTAATTAATATGCTTATTGATGGTAAGAATCCTACTATTTGTTTATCATGGCGCCTTACTTTGAATGGGAAAAGGCAGATTTCCTAGCCTAACTAGAAATTAGTGCCTTGAAAAGAGAACTGGATGGAATAAAGGGTAAACAAAAAAGATAAATTCCAGGTTATGGTAATAACTGGAGAAAATTAATAAGGATATGAATGTGCTTGATCATTTGCCTTGTTATAAATTTTTAGGAACCTAAAATTAATCCCTTTATTGTATAGAAAAATTCTTAACTATTAAATTAACATGAACTAATATTCAAAAAATTTCAACTAGCTATTTTAATAATATAGTTTTATTAGAACACAGGAAGAAAAAAACAGGTGCCTACAATTACAGCATACTCAGTGAAGAAGATGAACCCGTCTAACCTAACTCCATAAAAATCTTGAAAAATTTTGTCCACAACTGCAGTAACTATGGAAACGTTTGAGTGTAAGGAATTGCCAGTCTGAATGAAAAATTATGTAAGTCCTAGTAGGTTGTTAAAAGTTGTCTGTTATTCTAAGTTTATAAGAGGGATCAATTACGTAATTAAAAAGAGATTAAAATGTTACAAAAAAGTAATTATTTAGTTTGAGAAATTAAATACCAGAATCCCTAAAGGGGATCAGGTGGATAGCTAAGCTTAATTTTAAAATTCAAGAAACTCCTGCCCTCTTAAGAATAACTTGAGAGAAAAAGGAATTAGAGCAAAAAAATCTGATACCTCCGAAAAAGTGAAAAAATAGATGGAAACAATTTTAATGAACAAGTGACATTTATATACTGTTTACTGTACTAAATACTGAGATTAAAATCATGAATAGGATACAGACTCCTCCCTCTAAATGTACAATAAATTATAAAGAACTTGAGAATAGAAATTGCTCTCAGTGTCATTTGTCCCATTTTATTTGAACTCTCCTCATCCAGGAACTGCATTAACTTTGAATACAAGAATAAGCCTTTTCTTTACCTTGATAAAAAGAATACTACTTATACATACTATAATCTTCTCTGACTTTATTTTCTTCTGCTCTGCACCTGGCCATTCATTCTTTATTTTTAGAGTGTAAAAATCATCTAAAAAGAGCTATCTATGCCTTTTAAGCATTAGGAAGGGAATTGCAATATGCTGGGTATTTTTTTTCTCTCCAAACAAGAGAAGTCTTTAAAATATATATATATATTTATTTATTTATTTTAAAGTTTATTAAATATTTAAAGTTTATTATATATATTTTAAAGTTTAAATATTAATAAAATATGTTTATTCCTTTACTAAACTATATATATATGTAAGTAAAGGAATAAACATTTTATTAATATATGTTATTAATATATAACATATTTTATTAATATAGTTTATTTTATTAATAAACATATTTTATTAATATAGTTATTAATATATAACTATATATCTATAGTTAAGTAAAGGAATAAACATATTCCTTTGACTTTAGGAATTTAGGCTGAGAGAATATGATGAAGCTATTTAAGGCATTTATATGGAAACAAATTAAGAAATATCCCTTTACACATCCTTCCTTTTAAATAGACTGGAGGCAGAGTTTCACTCTCTGAAATGTCAATGAAAACGGAAATACACCTTCTGGGAGGTCTCCATCTGCACCCCAACAGCAGAAGCTTCCTGTTTTTAGATAAAATAACAGTTAAATATAGAAATATTCAGCAGTCTATCTTATGCACAATACCATTAATAATGTGTTACCAAAATAGACCCATTATTAATCACCATCCCTCTATCCTCTGCTTCTATCCTCTTTGGAGATACAACATACATATGTAGTGCAAAAGCTCAAGAATTTTGTGGCTTTAAAAAATTATTTATTTATGTATTTATTTTATTATACTTTTAAGTTCTTGGGCACACGTGCAGACCATGCAGGTTTGTTACAAAGGTATACACAAGCCATGGTGGTGGTTTGCAAGGTCTTGCTGTGTTGCCCAGGCTGAAGTGCAGTGGTGCGATCATGGCTCACTACAGCCTTGACCCAAACTCAAGCAATCCTCCAACTTCAGCCTCTAAGGTAGCTGGGACTCCAGGTGTGGACCACCATGCCTAGCTAACATTTATTTTTATTTTTATTTTTGTAGAGACAGGGTCTCACTATGTTGCCCTGGCTGGTCTTAAACTCCTAGGCTCAAAAGATCTTCCCGCCTTGGCCTCCCAAATTGTTGGGATTACAGGTGTGAGCCACCACGCCTGACCTATTGCTTCAAGACACACAAAAATAGGAAAGATAACAGAGCAGTGATCTGTGAATAAGGAAATTCTAAATGATATCATTCGTGAAAAAGTACTTTCAACATGAATAAAATGTTTAAAATCCATTAGCATTGCAATCGGGCACAGTGTCCTGTATACAGAAAATAAAGCCATCAAATTTCTTCAACTAGAGTATTGTTAAATAATTTAACAATTGTTTCTATGAATTGAAGCAATAGATAAGTAGTAGTATCATCATCATGGGACTATGTTTGAGTTATTAAAAAATTGTAGACACCTTTACTCATAAACAGTCTTGAATCTTTACTGCCATGAAACAGAATTTACTATTTGTGAATACAATTGAAATTTTCTTTAAAAAAGTAGTTTTTTCTCTTAATTGTAGAATTGTAGTGGCAAAAAATGTGAGAGACTAACTTACAGGACCCTATTAATAATAAAATAAAAGCATAAGTAATAGAACATATTTAAAAGCTGTACATATGGAAGTAATTTATCAAAATCTAGTAAAATACACAAAATATTTTTAAATTAATCTTGTGAAAACAGCACTCAGTATTTCATCAGACATCTCTAAGTTTTTCCTTAATGCACCTCTCATCCTAGTTTGTTTTGTTTTCTTGCTTAAAGTCATTGCTCTTGGGCTGAGCAGTCAAGCAGAAAACTAGTTTCTACCTCAGTGGACAGAAGAAGCATGAGAGATGCCAGTCTGTGTGGCATTTATTGCATTATATTTTCTGGAACATTGCAAAGAGATTAATTTCTTTTCTTTCCTAAATCTGTGTAAAATATTTTGGTAGGCCCTTTCAAAAGTTTTTTAAGGTGAGGATTTTTTGATATATCGATATATGTGTACGTTTTTCTCCCTCCCTCTTTCCTTCCCTTCCTTTTGCTTCCTTCCTTCCTATTAAATTGGACGGCTATACTACAACAAAGGGAACAAAAAATATTCTGTTCATATGGTTCCTGAATATAGTTCTGCTTAACAGACAAAATATTTAGGTTCCTTTTTGTCCTTTCTTTTCTCCTGACTGGAAACTACCCTATTCAGCTATCACACACACAGAGAGTTCAAGAGGAGCATTTACACTCAGTAACAATAGAGTGCTTTAGTAAAAGATGACTTCAGATACTCAGTTTTGTCAAATGGCAGATCTAGTACCATAAGAAAATTAGGACAATTGTACACTGCCTTTTGGGTTTTTATCTATAACTTTTAATATTTATATAATTAGCATAGGTTTAAAGTGGTTATCACATACACGCCCCTTGGCTGATTCTTTCGCTTTCATGATATAACTACTATTTTTAAAATTAATCTGTTAATTATTGTTTTATGTGTGAATCAGAGGTTCTTGCTCTTTCCTGGAACAATCCATTTAAGCATTCACGCTTTTGAATTTTCAGTCTGGAGCTTTGTAATTTCATAACTGAAAATGAAAACAGCTTTCTAGAGAGGGCCCTTACTCTTGGCCATCTCTGACAGACCACAATCAGCATATCAATCCTTTTTCTTTTTCTCCAAGTTTTTCTACTGACAATGATATGGCATCCAAATGGTTTTGCCAGAATTTCAAGAATCTAGTAAAACCTCAACAACCCATCTTGTTTATTCTTTCTTCTCATGATGGTCTTTTAAATCTCACTTTAGTAAAATTGCTTGTAATCTCACTGCTTATTCATTCTTGCACTGTATCTTTATACACACCAATTAATATTTTTTTACTAGGTACTTATACTGCCTTCCCTATATAAATATATATTTTCAATATATTCAGTTGTAAGCATTTTACACCTGCTTTCAAGTGCTACTATAATTTTAGCTGGGATATACAGACTAAGGTTCAAAGCAATGCCATAGTTCATTTGCTTTTAGCTTTAAAAATGGGAGGGGTGATCTGAATTTACTTTTCAATCCTAAAAATCATTAATGAAACTTGAGTCTAATTTAACTAAAATTTATTTATTCATTTATCTATGTGTGTGAAAACAGTCCTCATATGCATGGGCTAGTTATTTCAGTTAGCATAACACCATTTCTTTGTGGGTGAGTAGAGGAAAGCCATGCTAACTAATTTAAGAATACATACAATTTATAATTTAGAATAGCATTATTGAATCATATATATAGGTTTCCGATTTTTCTTTTAATTGATGTCCCATAGTATTGTGATTAGGTTAGACTAGGCATTCAAGGGTTTGCTATACGCACTTAAAGTAAATGTTTACACAGAAGAATAATATCCTCGCATATAAGTCACTAACAAATGGAAACACATTTCTAAAGGGTTAATGTAACAAATGAAATGAATTCTATTTTTGTCAGTAATTTAGGTCAATTTATAGATAATCTTTTATTTATTTATATAACAGTGTCCAGTCACTTCAGGTTTATGAAGTACTAGCAAAACTATACAGGTCTGCTAAGAAACTGCATAGAAAAAGAAAAAACAAATAAAAATAAATGAAAATAGTTAAAATGATGCAATAAAAATAATTGACATATAAAAGAGATTTTTTTTTTTTTGAATCAGAGTCTTGCTCTGTCACCCAGACTGGAGTGCAGTGGTACAACCTCCATTTCCCAGGTTCAAGCAATTCTCCTGCCTCAGCCTCCCAAGTAGCTGGGATTACAGGTGCTTGCCACCACATTTAGTTAATTTTTTTGTGTGTTTAGTTGAAATGGGGTTTCGCTATTTTGGCCAGACTGGTCTCAAACTCCTGACCTCAGGTAATCCACCCACCTCCGCCTCCCAAAGTGCTGGGATTACAGGCGTGAGCCATTGTGCCTGGTCTGAAAGAGAAACATTTTAAACATAAGTATAGAAATAAAAGTAAGATAATTCTGAAATGGAGCAATCAAGAAGCTCTGGGAAGCACAGGCAGTAGAATCAAGATGTAATTGCTCTTCCGTACTACATACTACACAGGTGTCACAAAAGAGGCAGATTTAGACAAGCCTTTGGCTTATCATTTAGAAAGCCACGGGTAATCCTGAGTAAAGTGGTTCCTGCAGAACAATTACACTAGGGTAAAGAATAAATGATAAGAGAGAAAGTAAAACCAGAGAGGATGAATTCTTTACAGCTTGCTAACTGAGATACAAGGTAGTTGCCTGAAGGTGAGACTTCTGAAAAAGAATAGTTTTTAGGGAAAAGAGGCATAATAAGATACAGTCTCAGGGTCAAGAGCAAGAAAGGGAAGTAATTGAGGATATGAAAGAGAGAAGAGAAAGCTGATAAGGCCTTTATACAATAATATTATTTAACCAGGGATAATACATTATTTCAACAGTAATAACTAAAAGATTAAGATTTAAAATATATCAAAACTTACCATGTAGTGATCATAACAGCTTCATAAATAATATCTTATCAATGTCCAGTGCAACCTTAGAGACGAACTTTTATTAATTCCAAGTTTCAGATACTGATAACCTTAGTGACGGTATACAACCTAGCCAAGCTTGCATCACTCATAAGTGGCAGAGCTGGGACTTAATCCATGTTTGCCTAACGCTATTGCTCAAATTTAAATACAATGTGATTTATTTGAAGCTCGAATTAAAAAAAAATCTACAGTGCAAATATCTACATTAGCATACATGATAAATAATGAACAGGTGTTGAGAAAACACATTCTTATCTGATACATAAAATCAATACTACATTTAAAGGTTTGGAGGAAGTAGCTATACCTATGAGAAAAAAGTAAGCTTATCAATATAAAAATTATTTTTAACTTCCTTGATACACTCATATGGTATTTTTCAAGTCATCAATCCTTGTTCTCTAAATATACATTTCCTAAATTTCTAAAAAATATGTTCAAAAACTACAATTACTTTATAAAATGAACTGGAATTATTGTGTAGTCTAATATTAAAAAATTTAGGATTAGCAAATTCTATTTCACTCCTTCAACTATTTAGGATTAGTGAATTCTAACTGTCCTTCTGTCCATCCATCTAACAAATATTTACTAATTCTCTATTTGGTACCATGTTCTGGGCTAGGCCATTGTGACATAAAGATGAATGACCTTGGTATTGCTTCTACCTTCAAGCAGCTTTCAGAACTTAGAAAAAATATAGAGATGTTTTGCTAGGAACTTTAATTTAACATGATAAAAGTTATAATAAAAGCTTCTATCTGGATCGTAGAGAATGCAGAAGAAGGACTGTGAATCTCAGGTTGAGCTGAAGCATATAAGGCATCCAAGAGACAACTTGCATGGTAGCTCTAAAGACAAAGAGGGAAACCACAAGGGCTTTAGGGAAGCGATTTCCTGGTGGCAGGACACATGGGCAAAGAAATGGAAACACAAGTACACATATGTCTCAGGACCTACCATGTCTACTGCACAGTGTAGAAGCATGTATGGAGGGAGGAACAGCAGCAGGAGGTGAAAACAGAGTGACATATCAGGCCATGTAGGACCTTGAATGTCATGCAAATTTTAGACTTTATCAAATAAGCAAGAGGTTACTACAAATTTGAAGTTTAGAAATGACAACATAATATGTGTTTATTAGAAGACATATTTGGCAGAATTTTACTGGCACTAATGGTACAAAATTTGCTAAAAATTTTGAATAATGTCAAATTATCCAAGAGGTAAATGTTACCATAACACAAAAGCACTCAATTCATTTCTACAAAAGTAGAAACTAATATTGAAAGAGGTTATAATAGAATACATAAACACTCTGATTTCTTTGGTAGATAATTTCTTACCTGAAAAATTAGAACCCTGGTCTCTGACTCCCTATGTAATTTGTTTTTCAAATACACCCAGATAACATCTTTTTGAAATTATAGTTACTAGGTTATGCGCTCTTTACCTCATGATATTTAAGTCAAAGAATGTTTCATTAATCTTTTTACTCCTCTGGGATACCACTAACGGTATGTGATGGGTCTAGAAAGGTAGGAAGGTTCCTGCAAGCCATACTGATAACTTATAGATTCAACATAATTTATATGGGAAACCATTGAACAAGAATGAATGGGCCAATAAATTTACATATAAAAAGTTATATCTGGCTGAACTACAGAATGCACAGGATGGGTACAGAAATAAAAGAAATCAAATTAATAGCCTTTTAATGGTCCAGGAGAAAAAGACTGATGCACTTTTGAAAACAGAGTAGGATCGGGGGAATTAGAGCTAAGACATATAAAAGACTAAAAAGTTCAGGATTGGTTCTCATCGTTTTATTTATATTAACTCATTTTAAAATACAGTAACCATATAAAGCCAGTACTATCGTTATCCCCAGTTTGTAAATGAGGAAATTTAGGAAGAGCAATATTAAGCAACTTCAAGTTTGCACTGCATGGCATATAAGATTTGAATGAAGGAAATAAAGAGATTTGAAGAGAAACATTTCTGTAATCATGCTCTTCAGCAGAGCATTTTAGGTGATAGATTGTGTAATTATCAAATACAGGCTAAGCTATAACAAATCACCTCAAAATTTAGTGGCTTTAAACAACAATAGTTACATTTTCTGTGGGTCAGTAATCCAGGAATGGCTTAGCTATGACCTCCTGCTCATGGTTTCTCTCTCACAAGCTTGCAAGCAAGTTGCCATTGAAGGTATCATCTGAAGTCTTGACTGGGGAAGACTACTTCTAAGTTTACTTACTTGGTTGTCGGCAGGATTTGGACACTGGAGGGCTGTTGGACTGGAGCCTACTGTTCCCTATTAGCCTCCATTCCTTTCTACATGGGCCTTTGTGGAGCAACTCAGAATATGGGGGCTTGCTTATTAAAGCATGCAAGTAACATGGCCAGAAAGACAGTGCAAGCAAGATGGGAGCAATAGTCTTTCATAACCTAATTTTAGAATTGACATCCCATCATTTCTTTCATATTCTACTCACTAGAACCAAGTCATTAAGTCCAGCCCTGACTCAAAGAAAGGGGACTCCAAAAGGGCATAAATACCAGGATATAATGTTGATTAAGAATAATACAGAAGGTGTCTATAACATAAAATGAATTGACTTTATGATTGATTACATGTGAATTCTGTGGTAGATGGCAGAATCTAAGAGTACTTCTTAAAATGATGTACAATGATGACATATTCAGTGACTAAAATTTGAGAAAGTTTATGCCTTCACTGTGATGTAAGAAGTATATTTATCCACAGTGATCAAGGCAGCAATTATCAGGAATTTGAGCATAATAGACAATGAGAGAGGAAACCGAGTAGTTAAACTTTGTAGGAGGAGAGTTTAGCAGGCAGATGGTGTGACTGAGTACATGGCTCTCTGAACTTTCAGTTAATATTTCCACTTGCGAGTCTTCTTATTTAAATCCATGAGAGACATAGATAAGAAAGACATAGCTATTTGGATTCATTCAGGGTAAAATTTTTGCCAGGGCTGTGAGATATATTACAGTAACAGCAAAAGGTTTGTTGTGGTAAATCTGAACCTTGGATCATCAAAGTGGCAGATATAGGATGGTTGACAAACACAAAGTAGAGCTTTCAATGGAATAGAATAAGAATGAACTTGAAAAACAAATCAAAGGGCGGTACTTTAGCGAGCAAGTTCTGAGATAGAAGGTTTACATGTTAGTGCCATCTATGATTTATAAGTTAAATAATTTTCAGGTAATTTCAGAGGGCAATTATGAGAATGGATGAACAACATGAAGGAGAAGTAATGATTACGGTAGACAAACTTCAAGGTGAAGAAACAGAAAAACTGGGTGTGAGATCATCATCCTCACAGATGCTGAAGTCACAGATCTGGCAGGACTTCTGATGACTTTTATTACACAAAGGTGGAGTCACATGACAAGTATGCCTGTAGATGAAACACACTAGCTTGCACTGTTAATGCAAATATATTCTTGGAGAGAAAAAACAAACATCTTGGGTTCTTTACGCTTTCTTTTATATTTCATTTTTTAAAAACAAGTTTTTGGGTAATTTATTACACAGTAATAGAAGACTAATATGCTCATTGTCCTTTTCCGCCTTATTGAACTTCTGTATATACATGTTTGTCTTGAATATCATTTGGCATTATATTAGTATTTTTTTTTGACAGACAGTCCATTTATTCTGACTAGTTATCCCTGAAGAGATAGTTAATTCAGCCACTCTCCACTATTTTGTTTCACCTTACTTTTCTTGGTTATTTTCTGTTGCAAAGCCCTGATTCAAAACCCAGGAATGACTCATTTTAGAGTCAGCAGGATCCTCTCTGAATTACTGCCTCCGTCTTCTTTCCTGGCTGACAGTTCCTAACAGGTTAGATTGGACTAGTTCTTGAGCTGTCTCCAAGAAATGAGAATAATTCATTAGGTTGTTAATTAAACAGCAAAGAAACACTTCCTTTTTGCAATAGTACTTTAGGATTTTAGTTGAAACCTTAGCACTTCTGCCTTTTGAAGTATACCCTGAGGTTTTCCACTTTCTGGAAGTTCCGGTTTTTTTAAAGTGAAAATTATTTTAACTGTTCTTTGTACTGGCTACTTTCAGAGAGAATGGGAATTGGAGAAAACAGCTTGCTGTGGAAAAAATGTAGTTTTTAGGTCTTCCTATTTCCTGAACAGTCTTCAGCACTCACAGCTTCACCCTTACATACATGGCTAAATCAACAAATGCAGGGCTCACTGGCATTAAGTGGTCCAATCCAGATTCATTTTTTGGGATATTCTGATATATAAGAAATGAGCCTTATCTGGAAATGCTCCAGATAAGGCTACAAAACTGTGATATATTTTCAATGCTGACATTCAACATTTCTGCTTTTAAATACACACAAATACAAATACATAATGACTTACACTTGGAGATAACATAAGAAGAATAAATTTTGAGGCCCTGTGTAAAAATAAGGCCAATGCCAAATGGTCTCCCTTGATCTTTCTGTGATTTTTCTGTCTGTACAAGTGAATTTTCCCTCATAAAGGCTGAAAATCAGATCCCGCTCAAGAATATGTAAACTTTAATAGAGTGCCTTAAGATTACTCAAATAAATGAATCTCTAATGATAGAATGTCATATGATGGGATTAATATTTGATGGGCTTGGTCTAGTACCCCTCTGAAATCATTACATATGTTCACCTCACTTGCCAATTAAGGGTGTGACATTTAATTTTTAGAAGTTAGCTATTACTTTGAGTTGTCTTTGCATATGATATAATATTAAGATATAACTTTTATAAACTACCACTATTAAAGATTTTTATGGACAGAATTATTCAGAATGTTCTTATACAGAGGTTAGTAGGCTGTTAAAGAAATAAAGAGCATTCAATTAGGAAAGGAGGCAATCAAATTGTCTCTATTTGCAGATGACATGATTGTAGAAGACCCCATCGTCTCAGCCCAAACTCTCCTGAAAATGATAAGCAAATTCAGCAAAGTCTCAGGATACAAAAATCAATGTGCAGAAATCACAAGCATTCCTATACACCAATAACAGACAAACAGAGAGCCAAATCAAGAGTGAACTCCGGTTCACAACTGCTACAAAGAGAATAAAATACCTAGGAATACAACTAACCAAGGATGAAAAGGACCTCTTCAATGAGAACTACAAACCACTGCTCAAGGAAATAAGAGAGGACACAAACAGATGGAAAAACATTCCATGCTCATGATTAGGAAGAATCAATATCGTGAAAACGGCCATACAGCCCAAAGTAATTTATAGATTCAACGCTATCCCCATTAATCTACCATTGACCTTCTTCACAGAACAACAAAAAAAAACCACCTTAAACTTCATATGGAATCAAAAGAAAGCCCGCATAGCCAAGACAAACCTAAGCAAAAAGAACAAAGCTGGAGGTATCATGCTACCTGACTTCAAACTATACAAGTCTACAGTAATCAAAACAGCATGGTATTGGTACGAAAACGGAGATCTAGACCACTGGAACAGAGCAGAGGCCTCAGAAGCAACACCAGAAATCTACAACCATTGATCTTTGACAAACCTGACAAAAACAAGCAATGGGGGAAAGGATTCCCTGTTTAATAAATGGTGTTGGGAAAACTGGCTAGCCATGTGCAGAAAGCTGAAACTAGACTCCTTCCTGACACCTTACACTAAAATTAACTCCAAATGGATTTAAGGCTTAAACATAAGACCTAAAACCATAAAAACCCTAGAAGAAAACCTAGGCAGAACCATTCAGGATGCAGGCGTAGGCAAGGACTTCATGGCTAAAACACCAAAAGCACTGGCAACAAAAGCCTAAATAGACAAATGGGATCTAATTAAACTTCAGAGCCTCTATACAGCAAATAATAATAATAATAATAATAATTAGAGAAAACTGGCAACCAACAGAATGGGAAAAATTTTTTGCAATCTACCCATCTGACAAAGGGCTAATATCCATAATCTACAAAGAACTAAAACAGATTAATAAGAAAAAAAACAAAAACAAAAACCAAACTCATTCAAAACTGGGTGACAGATATGAAGACACTTTACAAAAGAAGATATCAACGAAGCCAACAAACATGTGAAAACTTGCTCATCATCACTGGTCATTAGAGAAATGCAAATCAAAACCACATTGAGGTACCACCTCATGCCAGTTAGTACGGTGATCATTAAAAAATATGGAGACAATAGATGCTGGAAAGGATGTGGAGAAATAGGAAGAGTTTTACACTGTTGCTGGGAGTGTAAATTAGTTCAACCATTGTGGAAGACAGTGTGACAATTCCTCAAGGATATAGAAATAGAAATACCATTTGACCCAGCAATCCCATTACTGGGTATATAACCAAAGGATTATAAAGCATTCCTTTATAAAGAAACATGCACATGTATGTTCACTGCGGCACTGTTTACAATAGCAAAGACCTGGAACAACCCAAATCCTCATCAATGATAGACTGCACAAGGAAAATGTGGCACATATACACCATGGAATACTATGCAGCCATAAAAAACGATGAGTTTGTGTCCTTTGTAGGGACATGGATGAATATGGAAACCATTATTCTCAACAAACTGACACAAGAACAGAAAATCAAACACCACATGTTCTCACTCATATGTGGGTGCTGAACAATGAGAACACATGAATACAGGGAGGGGAGCATCACACACTGGGGTCTGTTGGGGGAGGGACAGGGGAGGAACAGCAGGGGGTGGGGAGGTTGGGGAGGGATAACATGGGAAGAAATGACAGATATAGATGATGGGGGGATGGAGGCAGCAAACCACCTTGCCATGTATGTACCTATGCAATAATCCTGCATGATCTACACATGTACCCAAGAACCTAAAGTAAAATAAAATAAAAAAAATGCTCAAAATCATCAGTAATTAGAAGAACGAAAATCATAATCACAATGAGATACCAATTAACACCCACTAGGATGGTTATAATAATATTTATTTTAAAAGGAAAATAAGTATTGGAAAGGATGCAGAGAATCTACAACCCTTGTATATTGCTGGTGGGAATGTAAAATGGGTCAACTGCTGTGGCAGAGTTTGACAGTTCTTCAAAAAGTTAAATATGGAATTACTACAGTACTCACCAGTTAGCTATTCCTAGGTACACAACATCAAAGGTTTAAACAGATATATAAAAAAATACTTGTGTATTAACATTTATAGAACCATTATTCTCAAAAGCCAATATATTCATCATTAGATGAATGAGTAAACACACTGGCATATAGAATAAAATGGAATTCAACTATTCAAATGAATGAAGCACAGAACATGCAACAAAGTAGATGAACCAAGAAAGCGATATTTGAAGTGAGAGAAGCCAGACGACAAAAGGCCACATACTGTATAAATCCATTTGTATTTATCTAGAATAGGTAAATCCATACAGAAAAAAACACACTGGTAGTTGTCAGAGGCTAAGCTGGTAAGGGGATGAAAAGTAATGGCTGAATGGCTATAGGGTTTTATTCTGGCATGATGAAAATGTTTTGGAACTAGATAGAGGTAGTGGTGATTGCACAATATTACAACGTACTGAATTTGTCACTGAATAGTTCATTTTTAAATGGTTAATTTTATGTTATGTTGAATTTTGTCTCAATTAAAAGTAACAGTCCTTTAAAAGGTATCATTACTGTTCAAATTTGGAGATAAAAACAAAACATATTCACGCTTTAAAATGGTTTTGCTTGTGAAAGTTACGTTTTTGTAAAAATTGTGTTTTAACGTCACATTTTATAGCAGTGCCTATTAACATCTGCACTACAGTTTTCTGCATTTGGCAAACAATGTTGAGCCTCACTTTGTGTAAAACAATAAACTCTACCAGTAGTATTATTTAAAATTTGCTTAATTATTTCAGTGGTAGAAAATAAAAATCCTCAAATTTCTAAACGGTATCATTTCCTTGAACTATTCAAAATCTTTGGTATAGGGCTAATTAGAATATTATAAAGTGTACTTCTCATCTGAGTAACTATGATCTGATGTGCTTTTGGAAACTCCATCTAATTTCAGCAATAGTAGCCCATTGCTTATTTTAAATGCTCAGTGCTAGGTAAATATGGAAAAGAAATCAATAGCTTTTCTCTTTGTATAATATTTACAAAGTTAGCCAGCAGGTTCTATTTTAGTCATTCTGTTATTAAAGGGGAGAGCAGACTGTATTGCAAGCAATTAACCAATACCACTCAAATTTTACTTTTGTTTCATTAATACAGAATTATGTATTTTGAAGGTGTGATTAAATAATTTACCAAAAAAATCAGTTGTGTTTTTTTCTTCCTGCCATAAGAGACTAAGATAACGATAGGTGTTCTCCCTTTTTAACCACATGAAGGTATTTCCACATTAGATTTCAAATCTGAGAACTTGATAATGGGTATTTTGAGTTACAGAGCCCACCCAAAAAAGTAATGTTCTATTCCTTGTAGACAAATACCTAAGGTCTATTTGGATGACAAAGTCAATGACAGAACATTTAAGAGTCATGACTTTGAAAACAACAAAGAGCATCATGGGCCATGCTACACACTGAAATGCAAGAGCCATTCTTTTCAAAGAACTAGGAAGACTTGGGATAAAACAACATCAGTAGGAAATACAGAAATGATTAATTTGCTTTAAAGGTTATATTCCATTTTGACATTTCAGTGTTGTAAAGTGAAATATTTATAAATTACAAGGGTACAATATTTAAAGCACAGTTAATGTCTTAGAAGCAAGGTACTTTATTTCTAAATTTTTACATATTTGTTAGAAAGACACGCTGCTATACATGTATTTTTTAACTGGTTTGTTGCTTCATTCAGCATTATATTTTCTTGGTTATTTTTCTGGTAGAAAAGAAAATGCTTAAAGGTACAGGTGGCTTCCTTTTTCTCTTCCTTTTAATCTCCCAATGTCAAGTTATTACTAAAATTTAAAACCACTCTATTTGTAGTTCCTACTTCGAAAACTTATTGGAGCAGCTTTTGCCTGTATGCTCCTAGCTAAACTGAAGGAAGGCCTGATGACCAGTAAGCATAAGGAGAAACAATGAAGAAATTTAAAAACATTTACTTAAAGACTATTACTAAAACATGTTAACATAAGGATATAAATAACAGATCAGATCACTGGAAAATAAGTATACATAGCTCTTATTTTCTCATTTTATACCATTTAACTTTTATATGGTGCTATTGGACCAAGATACTAAATGTTATTTATGTATGACTACCTAATGTTGTTTCCTTTTTCAAAGGACAAAATCATTTATAGTTCTAATATGCTACAATGAGATAATGACTATATTCCTTTATCAGAAAATGTGTCAAATAGCTGAGGTGGACAGTCTGAAGTAGAATAATAGGTTAATAATAATTTCCAAGAATTAACATGAAAACTTGTCTTAAAACGTAAATGTGATAGCAAGGGGAGAGATGACAGGTGTAGGTGATGGGGAGGAAGGCAGCAAATCACACTGCCACGTGTGTGCCTATGCAACAATCTTGCATGTTCTTCACATGCACCCCAAAACCTAAAATGCAATAAAACAAATGGGAAAAAAAACATAAATGTAAATTAAAAACAGTAAAATGCATATTCCCCTTTTTCTCTTCGGCAGTCATTCCTTTGTACTCTAGATGCTAAATGTTGCAGCACTGTCTGCCAGTGAAACATTCCATTCTTACAGCAAATCATTGGTCCATAAAGAGACACTGTAGTGATTCTAATGCTTCTATAAAATATTTACTTATTGGCACTCTCATCAGAACAAAATTAACTTAATCTTACATGCTGCAACAATGTAAATCTAATTATTTTACATTTCTGGACATGGGGTATTAGAATTATGATTGCTATATGATGTATTTTCTTTCTTTCATTTTTTTTGGCAGCATAGAGTAATTTACTGCAAAAGAAAAGAAATATTCTGAAAGTTAGGTGCAGAATAGACAGTACAACCTGAGAGAAAGAATTCAGGGTGGGCTGCTTGTAAGGATGAGCCAACAAAGACCAGCTCTAGGGATACTCCCTTAATGGGAGTCTTACATGATTATTCATAAGGAGATGGAGACAGGTGTAACTAGTAAGCATGTTCTGGGTGGTCCCCAGGGTGCACATGCACAGTAGCAGTACATATTTATTCATGTGTTACATGTGTCATTAGAATCTTAAATCCCCACCCAAGGTGTGATCAAAGTGCTCATGCTCTCTAGAAGGGAAAGTCCCTTCTGAAGATAGCTTTGCTTGAATGAGCTCAATTACAATGTGAATGATGAGGCTTATTGTGTTGACTGCATGGTCACCATGGTTGCTGTGTCCTGAGGACAAGGTTACTTCCTTGACTACCTATCCTGCCTCAAAATCAGGTTGAAAGAAAAAAACATGCTTCAAACTTTGATCACAGGAGTATTTACTCAATTGTCAAAAACTATAAGTTACTTAAAAAAAGCTTTCTTGACTCTGAAAAACAAACAAACAAAACAAAACATAACAAAACCCCTGTTTTTAAGACAGGGTCTCACTCTATCACCCAGGCTGGAGTGCAGTGGCATGATCTCAGCTGGCTCACAACAACCTCTGCCTCCCGGGTTCAAACAATTCTCATGCCTCAGCCTCCCAAGTAGCTGGGACTATAGGCGCATGCCACCAAGCCCAGCTAATTTTTTGTATTTTTAGTAGAGAGGGGGTTTCATTGTGTTGGCCAGACTGGTCTCGAACTCCTGACATCAGGTAAGCCATCTGCCTTGCCCTTCCAAAGTGCTAAGATTACTGATGTGAGCCAAGGATCAGCAACATTTTAAGCAAAAAGTTACAAAAAGATTATTTCTGTCTTCTATTAGTACAGGTCATGCAATTAATTCCTGTTCTACTAGATATTGGGACAGTAATCTTTGTGGATGCATCATCTCTCTGTGAGAGTCCTGTCAATTTTTCCTCTATTCTAATGACACAATTTTAAAAGATATCGGGACCTGCATTCACGTGCATCCTTCCTCCTCCCATAATCTTGTGACCTCTCATTAGCATATGATGTTTTTTCTAAAGCATCAGATAATTAGCAATTTGAAGAATGATTAAATAATTACCTATCACAAGCCACGGTAAATATGACAAGTTTAATACTGACACAAAGCCTTCATTAAATTATGTTGAGATAAATATATTTTATGTTTACAGTCTTGAAATCCCTAAGCTCAAAATAACAGTGATCTCTATTGCTTTTTGTTTCTTGTTCATTGATTGATTATCCCTTAGCCTAGAACACAACCTTGGAATACTACATTTAAATAGTTCAGGGAAATGTGTGTGTGTGTTTATATGTATACATATACATTCTACTGGAAATATATATATGTTTTCTACTAGAAATATATAAATATATATATTCTACGGGAAATATGTATAATATATATATTATATATATGTATATATATTATAAATATATTATGAATATATTTTTTCCACTGGAAAAAATATATATTTTCTTATACTAGAGAATATTTCCAGTGAATAAAATATATCTTCTTCATAAACCTAAACCACATGAAATAGCTCCCTTAAAATTAAAATAAATAACAAAGATTTTTTGGAAAGTGCCTGAACATGGCCCTTATTTCATATAAACTGCAGAAACATTTAGTTCTTTAGATGACAATACTATGCACTATTGATTAAAAGACGGAAAATTAAGTTAAATCTGTGAAAGGAAATATTTTATCCAGTCCTGTGGAAGTTAAAGCCTATGGACTTATATTAAAATAAAAACATTTTTAATAAATATCATTTTAAGAGGTTAACTTTTTCTTTCAGTTCTCAATTCTATACATCCAGTGCCATGAGAATGGATGTATAAATATATGGCTAATTAGATGATTTTCCAAATGGATAATCAATGAAATCTGAGCTTGTTGTTGGTGTGCAGTTGAATGAGCATTTATAGGTTCGGCTACTGACATAAGTGAGCTGACTGAAATGATCAGTAGAGGATTTTCTGAATACAATACCATTGTGGTTGTTTTCAATAGATGATTTATATCAGTTTAATATGTGTCACAATGAATAAATTTATGGACATTTATTCATGTCAAAAGGAAAAATTAATGTTGTGATGTCAACTCCTTGATATAGTATTGCAAAACTCTTTACAATGGGCATTAATTAGTACTTTAAGCAATGGTTTCAGCTTACAGTTTAAGGAAGCCAATGAGTAAGCCATACAAGTAGACCCTATACCTGGAGATAGCTCTTTGATTAGGACTGAATTTTGCCAGAAAAAAACAATGGAGATTTGCCTTGCTCCTGTCATGTTAAAAAATAACAACAACTTAATTGTACATTTTAAAATATTATAAATAAAAGATTATAATTGGATGGTTTGTAACACAAACGATAAATGTTTGAGGGAATGGATATCCCATTTCTCTTGGTGTGCTTATTACACATTGTATGCTTGTATCAAAATATCCTATATTCCCCATAAATATATACATCATGTATCCACAAAAATATAAAAAAATAAAAAGTACTACCTAACGGATCAGAAATTTAAATCTGATCCAAACTACTGAGTTATTCATGCAGTTAAAATGATTTATTAGAGAGCTAAAACAATATTTGTATTTTTGTATACATTTATATTTAATCATTAGATTGGAAAGAAAGAAAGAGGGAATGGCAAGGATAATTATCTTTAGCTTCAAATCTATTTTTACTGAACTTTTATTCCCTCAAGAGAGTTATTTATCATTATTCATAGGCTAAGCTTTTATTTGCCATTTTATAAAATTAGAAGTACTCCTTATTTTTTTAGCCAAAAATATACTGAAAAAACAGTTCCACAATCCACATTAATGATTATTATTGTCTATAGTCACCTACTATGTACCCACAAAATTTTTTAAAAATAACTCAAAAAAATTAGAAAAAGACTCATCTTACCACACCACACTCATTCAAGTTCTCTCTTAATTAAAACTCTACACATAATTCACAATACATAACAGTACCAGGAGAATAAAAGGCAATAGTGAGGTCTTATTTAGTGCAAATAAAATTGATGTTGGGTAGGTACAGTTGTGCGAAGGACATTGACCTTGGCTTCACATTCCTCATCTTTAAAATAAGAAATAAAAGAAACATAATGCCTATAGAAAAATGAGTGGTTTGAATGACAACCAAGCAACTGCATGTGAAAATATTAGTTATATGAGACTATAAAAGTATTGCTTAAATGCATATATGTATATACATATATGCCTATCAATAATGTATATTATAATATTAACCATGTTAAAAAGGTGTCAAACAAGTGTTAGAATAAATTGTGATGTCACATATCTTCTATGTCAAAATATACCCCAAATTTTCCAAATGTTTATATTATAATCATTTTAGTTGCTTATTCATTTTTCCTGGTAAGAGCTAATTTAGCATAATATAGAATCCTAAATAATTAGTAACGTGTAGAAATGTAAACAGATATACAAAAGTGTGGCTGAGTACAGTGGCTCATGCCTGTAATCCCAACACTTTGGGAGGCCAAGGCTGGAGGACCTCTTGAGGTCAGGAGTTCAAGACTAGCCTGGCCAACATGGTGAAACCCCATTTCTGCTAAAAACACAAAAATCAACTGGGCATTGCAGCAGTGCCTGTAATCCCAGCTATTCAGGAGGCTGAGGTAGGAGAATTACTTGAACCTAGGAGGTGGAGGTTGCAGTCGGCTTAGATTACACCATGTCAATTATAAAGTACACAACTGTTCAAAATAGAAAGGGCAGTGAATTGTTAAGAAATTAATATGAGGAAATATAGGAAACTAATTACTGTTAAATAGTGATCTGGTTTTAAACTGTTTCAATAATACTCAATGCTCTATTAAGTCAGAACTTTCCCATGTTAAACTTTCCCATGGCATATAGGAGTATTCAGTGTTACATTTTTGGCAGAAGTCTTTCAACAGTAAGAATATAATTTCTTATAATCATGTTAATTTGCATATTTTAAAATGTGGATTCTGGAAGGATAACACGAATGATTTGAATTTTTTTCTGAAAATCTTTTCCTTCCGCATAAAAAGTTTTGTTTTGAAATTAATCTTTAGACATTTATTATAGTGAATGGCAATGTTCACTACTGAATACTAAATTGCTGAGTTTAACTTAAAAACTTTGTGGTTTTTACTCACTGACATTTGTATACCTGTGTACATTTGTTTTAATTGATTTTTAAAATCATATCTTCCCATTTACTAATGACTATAAATTATTTTACTGCCATTTATTTTGAAAAATATTTCAAAATAACTTTGTATTTTAATTTTAAAACAGTTGGATGTTAAAATGCAATATTTTAATCAAGAAGAAATATCATGAGAAAAACATATTAGTAATGAAGAAGGTGACTTCTATTATTTACAAAGCCAATCTTAGTGACTATTTTTTTCTGACATACATAAATGCCACCATTATAAAAGTTTTAAAGTTAGTTTTAACAGACTGCTTTCTTATATTGCTTTTCAAAGAGAATAATGAAAAATAACCCCTAATAAATATTATTATTCAAATCACATTTGGCCATCAGAGCCATTATTTCATAAATCATTATACTCCGGAAGAACTGACAGAAATACAATTTCTCAATTTAGGTTATGGAAATTACTTTCAGAAATAGACATTAAAGGGTTCCAAAAATTTTAAAAATAGCTATCAAAACAGCAATCAGTGAAGCAAAGCATATTCTTGTAAAAATCAGCTCATGAATGCCATCTGCTTTGCAATAGGATGCTGGCTTAAATACTAGAACAAAAAGATTTTAATAAGGAGTTTGCCTATTACTAAAAACTTTCTAAAATTGTTAAACAAGTCTAAGGAGATGAAACAGCAACAATTAATAGCCTATGTAATTTTAAAACCATACAGAGGTGATAACATTTTACTTGCAGCTATTTTTTTAGCACAAAACGTAGTGTGTATTATTATTGCCAAAATGTGATATTTCTGAAATATACAAACTATTTTTTGATTTAAAAAAATCACTAAGAAAAATTTTATACTTTCAGAGAGATAAATCTTGAAATGAATTAGGTACCTTCTAGCTCTAAACAAATTCTTAGAATTTTCATTGCTTTGCAATAAATAGTGTCACTTTTCTCTTTGACTTTGTAGAAAGCATGCTACATAACCTTCCTGAATGAAGTTATTGATCATCTGGGGGAGGATGTAAATCAGTCTCATTGTGCAGAAGAAAGAGAAAGGGTATAAGGAAGGCATTTTGGAGCTCTGGTTTATGTAATCCTCATAGACATGGTGCCAGAGATAATCCATAGACACACAAAAATACTATATAGAAATAAATTGAGAAAGTATAGTGTGGTTTATGTAGGAAATGGAAGAACACAGAGGAGATAACAGAAGTAAAAACTGTAAAAGAATAGTGGGGAGATGAATATGCTTTTGTTAGCTTTTGCTTTTGTTTTTATTTTTTGTTTCATGTGGGAGTGAGAGATTTATGAATAATGCAAACTGAAAACAATTTGCTGGAAAAAGAGGTCCATTCACTCATTAATTAATCAAGTTAAATTATTATTACAGAGAACCTAATATGAATCAAGTATCTTTCTGCACACTGGGTATATAGCAGTAAGGATATTAAACAAAAATTCTTATCCATAAATTTTGGTGGGAGAGGAAGGACAATAAATAAAATAACAACAACAAAAAACAGATATAGTATCTTACATGATGATACATAGTATGAAGAATAATAAAGAAGGCCATAGAGATAGAGTACTAATTTAAAACTGGTCAGTCAAGGAAGGCCTCATGACTCAGAAAAATAAATTAAAAAATGGCTACCAAGAATGGGAACTGGACATTTTCAGAGAAGCAACATTACATACTCCAAAATGAAAGGTACAGTTACCAAAACATTTGAGAATTATTTCTACCTACCCATAAAGTAAAGCTTTTTAATGATAGCTGGTGACTTTTTAATGAGGAAATACAGCTATTTGCCAAATGTCAGTCTTAGAGAATCTGCATTACAGGATATCTGCAATTGCCAGACTTGCTGATGAGAAGATTATAAACGTTACTTCATTTAATCATTACAAATAAACCTTTGATCATTCTGATTCTACCCATTTTTAACTATCTGCCTTACATAAAATATTCTAATTGAAGAAGAGTACTACTGGCAAATTAATAAAATCCCTGTCCACATGCTACCTTTCATTAAAATGTACATTTCTTCCTGTGATTCTGCTAACATGATGAAAATACAGCATCACTAAGTCATACCTATGTACCAAGCTTAAACTCAGAAGAAATGAATTCTGACTGTGTTTGTATCTCTTGGGATTTTTTTTTTTTTTTTCCTGTGGAGTAAAGTGAAAGACTTAAGGAAACAAGTGGTAATTTTTTGCCATCTTTACTCAGAGTTAAACAATTAACTCTGTAAGAGTAAGTAGGTTACAAGATAAAACTGTCTAGTTACATGAATGTCAACAAATAAAGTTTTATACCAGACTGTTAGGGTCTTGAAAAATATCCCAAACAAACAAAATATCGTCCATATTTGCCTTTGAGCAAACAAAAAGTACAAAATAGGGCTTTGATATATTTTATAGATCGAATTTTATCTCCTCCAAAAAAACGATAGATTGGAGTCTTAACCCTTGATACCTCACAATTGTGAACCTATTTGAACATAGGGTTGTTACAGAGGTAATCAAGTTAAAATGAGGTCATTAGTGCAGGCCTTAATCAATATGGTGGTATCCTTACAAAAGGGAAATGGGAACAGAGATAGACACATATAGAAGGAATAAATTTCTGTTCTTTAAGCACCCCGTTTGTGGTACTGTGTCATGAGAGGGCTAGCAAACTGATATAATACATGGGCAAGAAGAACAAAATGATCCTAGTGGTAGGAAGTCAAGCATGAACCCTGCCTCTCTTACTCATCCGTATCTTTACAGTTTATCACCATGTCTGGAAAAGAGCAATGAATAAGGTAATGAGTGAAAACAAGCAAGAATTGAATTTTAAAAATGAATAAACGTAATTGATGGATATTTAAACTGGAATTTTAAAAACGGCAGAGGAAAGGCCAAGATTAAAAAAAATCAAGCCATGGCACTGAATTAGGAAGAAATAATTAGGAAACATGTAATAAGTCTCAGAAGAAACTAATAAAAGGATAAGAACTACAAAGTGTGGAATCAGGGCCCAGGTACAATAAAGAGCCATCATAAAATCACTAGACTGCTCTGGGACTTGTTGTTTTATCTGGAAGGTGGCTGGACTCGCTAATAGCTAAACACCATTCAACTTGTATTTAGTGTTTCAGATGCCTATATAAAAATAAAGAAAGTGAAAGTGATACTTTAAACAAAGGATATTTTAACTTAGATTATCCACCAGGTTTGCTAGGATTTCATTGTCCAAGTATGGCAATGAAAAGATAAGCAGCCATAGTCTTTTCAAGATAAATCTTATCCCATTGCTTCCATGATTATAATCTTCCCTTTCATAACTTTATTCAATAAATGTTGAGCACCTACTTCATGCCAGGCACTATTCAGGCATTTAGGACTATAGCAGCAAGAAAAGCAAAATTCCAGCTCTTATAGAGCTTCTATTCTACTGGAGAAGAAAGATAATACTTGGCAGGGCATGGTGGCTCACATCTGTAATCCCAGAACTTTGGGGGGCCAAGAAAGGTGGATCACGAGGTCAGGAGTTTGAGGCCAGCCTGGCAACATGGTGAAACCCTGTCTCTACTAAAAATACAAAAGACTAGCCGGACTTGGTGGCACGTGCCTATAATCCCAGCTACTAGGGAGGCTGAGATAGGAGAATCGCTTGAATTCAGGAGGCGGAGGTTGCAGTGAGCCGAGATCATGGCATTGCACTCCAGCCTGGGCAACCTGGGCAACAGGGCAAGACTCCATCTCAAAAAAAAAAAAAAAAAAAGAAAGATATTAAATATATAATATATTAAATAATATATGCAAATTTAGAAGAAGAAATAGAGATTTGTAGTAAGAAGTAGACTTCTTTAGAGAACAAAATAAGAGTCTCTCCTGGTAAAATTTTAGCAGAAATCTGTACCTAGGAGTGAGCATACACATATGTGGGGAGAGAGAGAGATCCAGATGTGTGCCCTGGGTGGGGGTGAGTTTGGCTCATCCAAAGAACAGCTTGGCCTGTGGTTTGAGCACAGTGAAGAGGGGAGAAAGTTTGGAGAGTGACCAATGAGGTCACGAAACAATCAGAGATCAGATCATATGCAGCTTTAAGAAATTTCTAATATATTTTGAATTTGATGAGATCCTAATAGCTTTTAAACTGTGTTTCAGGTAACAGAATCTGACGTGCATTAGAAAATCACTCTAGTTGCTGTTTAGAGAACTGATGGTAGTAAAGGCAAATGTAGAAGGAGCCCAAGGGCAACACACATTGTAAATAAAAGATGATGGTGGCTCTGGTCTATGATCCTCATAGCCACAGGAAGTAAGTCCACAATTTGTGATGCAGCAGATTAGATCCCTAGTGACCTGGCCCTCACTCACCTTTCTGGTTGCATTTACAGTAAACCCCTTTCTCCTCCCCTTTGCTTTATGTCTGTTTATAAATCTGAAACTTTGCCCATTTATTCCCTCTAGTTAGAATGACATCCATTTATCTCTTTATAGTCCAGCACAGGTCTCAATCTTCACAACTCAGACCTCTTCTTTACAACCTCTCCTGACACTTTCAGAAGAAAGATTGATTCAGAATCTGATAGAATATAAAACTCATCTTTTACACTATATTATATGTGTCACCGTGTTGTTTCAGTGACTACTGAGTAGTGTAAGTTTTTTCAGTCTTACTGGTTTGTGAAAATTAATAACCTGTAAATTACTGAGCTAGCCTTCTTAAATTCACATCATTATGAATATCCCTAAGAAAATTATTTTTTAATATAGTTAATACTTAGTAACTCACACTTATAATTAAGAAATTTATTTATTTAGTCTAAAATAGACTCAAAGTATATTTAGACATTTGCCTAGAAATTATAAAATTTACATCTTAGGCTCATAGTCTCTAGAGTGTTAAAAACATTGCCTGTATGTATAAAATGGTCTACCTGTGCATGTAATAAGACAATACCTTTGAGTTTGTATACGATTCTATATTAAAGTGTTCATTTAACTTGACCAACTGGAAAAAGAAACCACTGAATTGTGTTTTGAGACTCAAAACACCTAGGATTTTTCAGATTCTGGGTATTATCTGTTAATTCTACTCAACTTGCTTTATGATTAGCTTATCAATATTGTTGACATCATCAGTAATACAACCTATACAACCCATTGTATCAACTTCCGAATGGATACATTTCCAAATCCAAAGTGAATACTTTGTGAAGAAAAAATATTGATAACTTGAGACTCTTTGTTAACTGAGTGCATTTGAATTAAGGATACAGGGATATATATTATGTAAATAGTCCATATTCCACCTAGAAAGCATGTTCCTTCTAATGACAGAAGCCTTCCCTATTACTTTGAAAATACTTCCAAAAATCATATTTCAAAGTTGTTCACATAACTCTTTAAGTGAATTTCTAGGCAAAACCTATAAAAATAAATACCTATATATTATAACTAACTTAAAAATCACTTTTCAACAATATAAATAGATTAAATTCTAGGAACAACACTATGCATAAAATAATACTCTGTAAACTGGACGAAATCTCAATGCACCAGAGGTTTCCTGATTCTATAGTAATTATCTCTCTCCCTGACATGAAGACAGTTTTATTTTTAGGTTATACTACTTGAGAAAAAAACGTAATAATGCAATTCCACTAGAAAACATAAATACATTTGTAATTTATTAATATGACTACTGATGTTTACATACCTGCAAGTAGACTTACAGTCATACGTTAGGACATATTTTTCAGCCGACAGCCAGTGTTTAACACTTACGAGTCAGTGGAAATGTAACACTATCTTAAAAAAAACCTACTTAGAAGCTTCAGGGCTCAAAACCTAGAGCTCAGGTAATCATGCATTAGGGGAACTTCTAATTTGAACAGAAGTCTTGTTCTAAATTGAGCTGTTTTATCTATCAATCACTTTCTGAACTGTTATGTATATTAGATTTTTCTTAAGTAGGCTATATCTGCTTTTATGGCTGATTATCAACATTTCTTATTCTCAGTTATACAGATCCTCACAGATACATCTATATATATTCCTTTCCCTTTGACGCATACATATATATTTAAAAATAATTTATATTATTCAAATGAAAAATTACTTCTGCTTCTGTAAGCACTAGGACTAAGGGTTACCTGAGTTTAGATTAATAAAGTTGCCAGAAACAAAATAAGCATGAATAAACTATGATGATTATATTACGTTTTATCTGCTTGTCTCAGAAATGTTCTCTTTTGACCGGTAAATATTCCAAGGCTTTTAAAGAAACCATTCTGCTTAAGGAAGATGAGACTGACCAGATGATCTCTAAGAACCTTCCCACTAAATACCCATGGTCTAAATTTATAGTCACCTTTTGCATTATCTGTTTAACATTTCCTATCATGATTGAAAATGAATATTAATTATGTTTACTTAAATCACAGCTACAATTGATATTTGGGATATTTTGATATAAGAATAAGACTTTCAATTTCATTGTCTTAAAATAATAAACTCATTTTGTTTCACATGTTTTTTCTTTCTTTGGTATTTTTAAGTGAATGTACGGTTTTCTATACACACACGTACACACACACACACACACACACACACACAGTGCAAATTTCTAAGGCAATAACCTTCACCCTAATTTAGTATTAGGTTTTTGAGGTACCAGGAGCTTGATTGCCTCCTAAATGTCTGAAAACGCATAATTAAAAACTCATCCATTGCCTTCCAACTGAAAAGAATCACTCTTACCGTATAGCCCTCGGTATACTGAAAAGGAGCCCTGGAACTTTCGTCTGCTGTTGGACTCAGAGGCTTGGGGTCAGACATAGAACGCTGCATCATCTTGGCTGTCTTAGGACTTGCTGGGGGAACTTTAGCCATATCTGGATGCAGTACTTTCTGTGGACTTATATCATCAGGGAGGGGTTTTTCATAAGGTACAAAGGCTGATTCTAAGGCTTTGCCTGGTGAAAGTGGTGAGATGGGTGAATAAAGGACTTTGGGGGATTTGGGTGGGGAAGGAGCCAGCTGTACTGTGGAATCTGCTCGGAGGTGAGATGAATAACCAATCTCTAAAGGTGTTGGGCGTTTCTTGTCTTTGGGTGGAGATGTGGCACTCAGATATTGAGGACTTTGTGTGTCTGAATCTGCTTCTGTTTGACATCCTAAACTGCCCCCTTTGTAAGTCTTTTCAGGTGCTGAAATGTGTTTAATTATTTCTACCTTGGCATCCACTCGTGCCCGTATGGAGGGTGTTCTTATGGTTCCAACTGGTTCAGTTTGCACAGATATCTCTGCTACCGTTTGAACTGCTATGCTGGAGACTTTGGAAAGGGGTTTGGTCTTGTCAGCCTCTGCCATGCTGTCACCATATTTCCCTACACGAGCTTTCCTCCTTGATCTAGTAGGCATATCCCACTCATCCTGATCTTCATCATCAGTTTGGACGCTTGTATCCACACTCTTTTTAGTTCTCCTTCTCCTACTCACATAGCTCCGATCTGTGGCATCTTCGTCGTCCGTTTGTACACCACTGTCCACTATCTTTTTAAAACTTCGGGGATCATCTGCCATATTTTCTCCCATCTCATCATATGGTCCTCGGACTTTGGCTCCAGAACTTCTCTTTTTGGGTTGTTTTTCCTCTTTCACAACAACATCTGTTAGAGGTATTTCTGAAACAGTGCTCAGGATACCAGGTGGGGCAATGTACTGGGTGACACCATCAGACTGAACAGTGTACCATCCTTGGCTCTGTGGTATTTCAATTGCCACAACAGCTGAGGCTGTGGTGGTTGCATCTTCAGTTGCCCAAAACTGACTGCCTTCTGGGGCAGCATACTGACCTTCCAAAATTGCCTGCTCTGTAGTGGTTTGTGGAGAAGCAGTTCCAGAAGGGTCATAGGTATACTGGTAGATCTGGCGAATCTTTTGCTCCTCCAGCTGCTGGTGAAGTTGTTGTTGCAGCTGTTGGATCTGCTCAAGCTGTAACTGTTGCTGAGCTAACGTCTCCTGCCTCATCATGAACTGGGCTTGCCGCTCTTCTTCTTGCTGATAGAGAAGGTGTTGCTTCATAGACTGCAGCTCCTCCAGCTTTTTCTGAACCATGATCTTCTCTTGTTCTCGGAATCTTTGAATTTCCTGACGTTCCCACTCCAATTCCTCAGCAAAGCGCTGTTGCTTAATTTTCTCCAGTTCCAGGAGCTCACGCTCCAAGTCTAACTGCTGCTGTTGTTTATCTTCTTCAGGAACAATTAAAAGAGCACTTTCATCTCCCACCACTTCAGGAAACACTTCGGATGCTGTGGTTAAAGTGGGAACAGAGTTGATTGTCTCAGCAGTAAGAGATTCCATAGTAATAGTTTGCAAACTGGCACTGATATCAATACTAGTTACTGCAATGTCTGTTTCTGATGCACCTGTCGTTATAAAATATGATCTAGGCATTGGCTGGCTATGGTGAAGGGCAGATAATGAAGTCACGGCATCAGTTGTATGAATACCAGACAAATCCCTCACTGTGGTGCTGAAAATGGAGCCAGGTTGTGTGGTTATAGCAAACGTAGAAGGTGTCGGAGTTGCTACTGAAGAATAGACAACACCATCAGATGACCTCAAAACACTCCCCACACAATACTGGGGTCCTGGCGGTGGTGTCATCCTTGCTGTGGAATACTGTGGGGTACTAATCCCAACTCCTGAAATGACTTGTCGTGTTTCTGGATATGGACCTGTAGTCTTGCTTGAATAATCCATTACCTCACCTGAAATACAGGGCAGAGTTATAGTCCAGTTCCCAGAATGAATGATGCTTTTTTGAGTCTGAAAGCCCTCTCATCTTGATGAACATAATGAATGAGACTGCATGCAAATCCACAGGTTAACCTAATTAAACGCAGAATAAAAGCAATGTTGGACATGCAGGCGCATGCAGGTGATTTTGAGCAGAACAAATTTAAAAAAATCAAGGAACAAAAGCGCACATGTACTCCAAAATATGCTGCTAAAACATCCAAAGAAAGAAGAAAAGGAACGAAACTGGAAAAGGAGCCACATTTTATCCTGAAATGAGATGAGGAACACCATAATGATATTCCAAGGAAAGGTCTGCCGCCACATCATACTGACCTGTCGTAATTCTCCCTGAAGTCAGATCTACTGCTGTATCAGTTCCTTCAGTATAATCAAAAGCATTCTTACTTTTATAGAAAAAATGTCCAGCTTCTGCTAAATTTGTGTCAGACATGGAAGGCTTCATTCCCCCAATCCCTCTGTAACCATATGGCCCTGATCGATCATACTGATAGTGGTCATCCCTGTAACCAAAACGATCCTCAGGAAGAGTAGTTGCAGGCTGCTGTGCTGTGCAGCTCCTTCCAAATGGTAATTTATAAACCACATCACAGCACACAGCTCTTCTTCCTGCAGTCAAATCAACAGGTTTTTCGTCATCTTCGATTATTTTGGTCATCACACTTGAAGTAGATTCGTCCACTGTTACAACTGTTCTATGAGATTTAGTTGTGCTGAGATCCACTACTTCCCCATCAGTGATCCCCTGAGATATGGTGCTATCAGCCCATCCATTTGTGACACCAACAGGAGGCACAGTGACAGGTTTTGTAATAGCTGATGTCATTGTATGTGCTGGAGTACCTAGAGATAAGTTCATTGGCGCTTCTTCCCTAGCTGTAGGAAAGACCTGATCACTTGGTATCCTATATGGGGGCTCAGCATGTTTTGATGTTGTCAGTTGGAGTGGTGTTGCCATTACATGTTGTACACCCACTAGGCTTTCTGTGCCTGGAGTGTAACTTGCACTAGCTGTGCATGTGACAAAGGTCACTGTCTCAGTGGCCAGAGATACAGGAGTCACTATTGATGATGTTGCACTAAGATTTATAATAGAGGGTTGGACAGCACTAATTTGTTTCCCATAAAGTTCGTTTGTTGTAATCTGTCTTTTCACATCCATTGCAGAAGCAGAAAGATCTATACATTTTTCAGTTGTTTTAACTTCTACTTTTGGTACTGTACGCAAATCAATTACATCACCAACAAGTTGCAGTTTTCCATCTTCTTTATACTGAGGCTTCTCTAAATGTAGGTTATCTAGAGCAAGAGGCTCTGGAGGAATTGTTATGGAAATGCTGCTGAGATCAACACTAGGAGCTGTACTTCTGGTTGCTGAAACCTCAGTCTTGGAAACTTCGGTTGTGAGGAACTGTGCAACTGACGTGGGGGCTGCTTGAAATGAAGAGGGTGCTGTGACCGGGGTAGCAGAAAATGTCTGCAAAGCTCCAGAGATGTACAGGGTCTGTTCTGAAGAACTTGGAATTTCTACAGCTGTCACAGGAGGAACTACAGAAAACAACGGTTCAACAGAAACCAGATCTTTGGAGGGTGATCCCAAGGGCCAACTGGTAATTACTTGACTAGTTGAAGAATCTGTTGGAGTCCCAGGTTCGGATGGCAATGTAATAACTACATACGTTTCCGTGAGGGATTTGGTAAATCTTGGTGAGGACTTGTTGGAGTGTGGGGAAAGTGGGGAGGTAGGGGAAGGCAATTTATAATCTGCTGAGGTCACTAAATTTAAGGTCATACTTGAAGTTAAAGATAGACCTGTTGGTTTGGGAAGTATATCTGTTGGTTTTTGTGTAGTTGTTGGAAGCTGAGGGATCACTGGCTTGGGGGCGATTGGAGGTTTGCTTGGCTCAGGCCTATGGGTAAATACAAGTCCAGATGGAATTGAAGATGGCTTAGGAGGAACAGGAGGAGGTGCAGTGGTACCTATCCTAGTTACAGGTAATCCATTACTTCTCAGAATAGCTGTAGTCTCTATAGTAGTAACAGCATCAAACAGAGGTGTAGCTGTAGTCACTGGAGCTGTTACTGTTAACTTTTTTTTAGGATGAATAGTTGGTTTAGGTGAAGTTGGTGGAGGAAGTGGTGGGGGAGGAGGAGGTGGTGGTGGAGGAGGAGGAGGAGGCGGAGGGGGAGGAGGTGGAGGAGGTTGAGCTGATATGTCCAAAGAAGAACTTCTCAGGAATGGGCGAGGTTTAGTTGGAAGAGAGGGAACAGAAGGACTGCCAGGTGGTAACTGAGATGCAGGTTTTTCCTGACCAAAGGCTTCTCCAGATGTAAAGTATGTTGTTGAAAGCTGCTCTTTCATTGGAAGGTCTATTACAGAGGAAGGTGGTTGATCAAACACAGTTTTGGATAAGCTAGTTTTTGTTAGTTCAACCTCCAACTCCTTTTTATCTCTGTAAGCTTCCAAAACTTCCAGAATGATTCCATTCCCAGTTTCCTTCTTGGCTTTCTTCATTGGGTCCTTTTCTGATACAGGTAAGTCCGTAGAAATAGTGTCAGCAAATGGCCCCTCAGGTTTAGGTCCTACAGATTCTATGACAGAAGGTACCATATCAGATAAAGAAATAACAACATGATCAGCACCAGCTCTACCTTCTGGTGTGGTAGTCCGATCTAAAGACACACTTATTTCTTCTGGATAGTCTATAATGCTGCCTGGAAAATAAGTTGATGAAGAAATTTCCTCAGAATCTTCAAATTTAGTTATTATGTCCACTGGCTCTGTATAAACTGTGGTTATGCTATCCAGGGTAGTAACAGGTGAGGAGCTATCAGTGGTACAGACGGAAGAAACAGATGATGTGAGAGAAGGTGTGTCAGAGGGTGGGACAGATGTAGCACTCTCTGAAGGCTCCGAATAGGTCAAAATCAGTGATTCATGGGCAATTATCTCTTGAATTTCTCTTGTGTAATTGGTTACATATTCATCCTCAATTTCTTCTGTTGAAAAATGTTGGGTTATTTTAACATCTGGGATAGAGAGTGTTGCACTGCTGGTTGAATCTGTAAGAGATGCTCCTGATAGAACACTTGATGTCAAAGACGCATCGGGCATTCTATCAAAGTCCAAGGTGGACTCTGTCATATCCTCACCGATGGGGGGTTGGGTTGGGCTGGATCCAGGTGTTAGCTGCATCTGTTGCCTCTTCATAAGTTCTTCATAGGCAGCATCAGCATCTAGTAGTTTTTTTTCTTCTGCTGTAGAAGTTACCACAGTACCCAGATCCACTATCTCATGGCTTTCTGGGATGATAAAAGAGCTTGATACAATATCTTCTTGAGGCACAACAGAATGTAAGCTTTCTAACTCATAAAATTCTTTTTGGAGGTCTGTAATTTTCTGCATCGGATCTTCATAAAGCTGTTCTGAAAGTCTTATCTTTTGCTCTCTTCCTCTCTGCTGCATAAATCCATTTTCTTCTTCTTGCCTTGTTAGCAGACTGCCATCTACTGATCCATTGTACGTGTCTTCTACTAAAGATTCATAAATATAATCCTCTATTAGCATCCCACCGTACAAAGGCTCCTTTTCAAACACTTCATCTCGTTCATTCGCAGCTGGAAAAGCTTTATATTTGTGTGTTTTATGCATCATTTCTTCATATATCTCCTCAGCACTTTTTAACGCCTTTTGGCTACCTTCTTTCTGCATAATAGATTGCTCATCTGTTGGTGAGTATAATGACACAGCTGTGGGCAATTTATAAACTTTTTGTACTTCTATTATTTTTTCTGGGCTTATTTCAAAACCTTCTGGGTCTGATTCTATGCTAGGTGAATATTCAGAACAAGAAGATCTATGGAGCTCCTCCATTTCTGCGGCCTGACGTAACTCTTCTGTTGGAGATGCATCTTCAATAGGAGAGAGATTACTAGGTGGTGTCTTTGGTCTTTCCCTTCTTCTCTGAGCTCGAAGTTCATCTTTGTCTTTCTTTGATTTTTTACTAGAACTCTTTCTTTGTTGCTGTTCTATTTCCCTCTGCTTTTCTTGCTCCTTTAATAATTCTTCTTCCTCTCTCAATTCTTCTTCCTCTGAAGAATCTTCAATAGTAGGCAAAAGAGGGCCGTGTGATCTGTGCCGAGCTTTGCGTTGCTGTTTGCTCTCTCCTTTTTTGTGACTCGGGCTACTGTCACTGTCCTCATCAAGCGATGATACTGATGTAGGGGATGTACCAGGAGTAAAGCTGGACGCATGAAGACTAGAAGATCCCTCTCCCCTTGACCTATCTTCAGGTGAGTCTGTCAGGCTTTCCATTTCTAATTCTGGCTCTTCATCAAAAAACAAAGCCGTTTTTTTCTGTGATGACTCTGCAGAATATTTATCTGCTATTGTACTATTGAGCTCAATTGTTTTAAATCGGCGTAGCCCTCCTCCTCCAGCAACTACATGTTCTTCACTTTCCTGACTTTTAGTTTCTCTGTATTTAAGTTCAGGACTTTCATCATATGCTTCATCATCTTCATCATGCCATGAGTGACGTCTTCCTGCATCATCATCAATGCTTGTGCTACTTTTTCGAGTCAGTCGTCTGTGTTTCCCTGCTGCTATTTTGCCTTTTCCCTTTGTTTCTTCCTTCTTCTGGCCCTCAGTACTACTACTAATCTCTTTGAGCTGGTTCCTGATGAACTCATCATCTTCAGAACCTGACGCATCTTCATCAGCACTCATTTCTATGATTTGTTTTCGAATGAAATCCTCCTCTTCCCCCGATCCTTGGCTGTCTTCCTGTTTATACTCATCACTGCTTGATGAGCCAACACTAGTTCTTCGTTTTCTTTGTGGAACAGGTGAGTTTTCACTTTCACTACTGTCTTCAACGGAATCATAAGGCTCTCTTCTAGGAGTTACATCATCAACAAACTCAGACTTTTCTTTATGGTCCTTGCTGGAAGGAATACCTTGTTGGATATCTTTTTTAAATGTGTCTTTCCTTTCTTCTTGACTCTCTTTGATCCCCTCTTCTGAAACAGTAATTTCCAAGGTTTCAGATAACATCTGTGTTTTCTGATGGTCTTTAGGCTGTTCTGAAGAAACCTCATGCATTTGTGTTTTCTTTTCTGACTTTTCATCAACAAGTGTACTTGCTTGAGCTTCCAAAATGGATAGGACTGTACTTTCTAACTTAGCCAAATCTGAGGGGCTGGAAGGGCTGCTTTCTTGTGAAAAAGAGTCCTTTTTGAGTCCCTTGAGAATATCCTTTTCATCAGTTGGAATAAGACTTGGAATTTCACCAAGTGAGCTTGATATTCCATCAGAAGAATATCCTGTGTCACTCAGACCTTGGGGGCTTTTAGGTTGCTGAGAACTTGAGGTGTCTGATTTGTCATCTTCCTTTTCCTAAGCAGGGAGATAAAGACACAGGAAAACTTAACATGGTTAAACTAAAAACATGGCCTCTCCATTACTCCCAAATAACTATCAGGAACTAAAAAATAATTTTGGAAAATTTTTTTCAACCATATATTTAAAAACTGCATGAGAAAAAAACTGTTGATATGTGTTGATTAAGGTTAGTTTCCATTTGAACTAAATTTCATTAAATGTCAATTCTGAATGACATCTGATCTTCTTTCATAAATACTCTACCCTTTCACATTTCAATGTCATTTTCCCTCAAAAATATGATTATATTTCTCAATAAATATGCTTTAGGATAAAGTTTATAAATTGTGATGAAGATGTTTAACGTTAAATTTTATATTAATGTAATTTATACTTTTGGATTATGAGGTCTGGGAAAGTTCAAGAAAGTATCAGACAATGGGCTTTGTGCCTGGTTACAAGTTGTATGGGATGCTGGAGAATTTACTGAACAAAAAATAGCAAGTAACATGCCATAATAACATATGTGCTATGTACAATAAATACTTTTGTTATAATTCTTGTCAAATGATTCAAACAAGGCACAACTTTTAAAAGACATTTTGAAAGTTATGTATATACTTGCTATTGTTGTTAATATTATTACTCTATATTATTTGGAATGAATGTTTAGAAATTATGTACTTTGAAAATGTTATGCAATCATTGGTCTGACTCATCAGTTCAATTAAAGAGAAATATCCAGCTACTATTTTTGTAGAGTTGTTCATCACATTTCTCTTCAGCATCCCAACTCAAAAGTGTTTCACTAATATCACTTACAAATATCTTCTGACTTTGAAATCTTATTTCATCTTCAAAAGCAGCTTCCTTAAACAATAAATAGTTTTTGTGAATGGGAGCATGGGCTTTCCAGATATCTAGGACCCTTAGAGACATGCTACAGCCTTGAACTTGCCACCTTTCTTGGAGTATGATGATGCCATGACTACAATTTAAGTTCAAAAATCAGAGATGCCTTAAATAAAAATTCAACATAGAGACCTGTTGCATAAATACTTTTTTGTCCATTAAAATATATATGAACAGAATGAAACTGATTCAGTTAGTTGCCCTGTTTGAAGGAGAGTGTCACAATAGTCTCACAGCCTACAGAAAGGAGGAGTTAGGAAAACAGCTGCCTAAAAATTATAGTTTTATATAATGGATTCTGAAGGTTCTACTAATATTTTCCAGAAGAGATTAGGACCAGACATATAAAATATAACCAAGGAAATTAAGTGATATTAGACAGAAAATTAATGCACATAAATATCAAAATACCAGCCCTGCAATCTCCCTTATGTGCCTTCTCCTTGTGTTCATGCTTTTCTTCTTCGCTGAGTACTGTGTCCTACCCACTCATTCCTCCTCCCACTCACTGCCTGGTCTCCTCCCTCCACTCTCCTCACAGGATTTCATCATTATTTACCAGTGGTGGTAATGCTGCAATGATTTTTCTTCCCCAATTGATTCTCGCATATTTTGAAGTGGTAAGGCTGCAAAGTGTTTACTCTCCAGTCTTTTTTTTTCCCTTGTCCTTCCAATAACCCCCTACCATTTATTGAGCTGCAAACCAGTCATTGAGAGGCAGTGAGGAACAGAGCCCCATTTGGATCTCTTCTCATAGTGGTATATCTTGAGGCCTTCACTAGTAGTGGAGAATGTGCCAAGACATATCTAACCTGGCAAATTTGGTTTTGCTCTTTTCAAAAATGCCTTCTATACTGAAGGCAAACAAAATTTTTTGAACACTATTGAAGGTAAGAACTGAATTCTAGATGACATATAAAACTGTGCAAAGGCGAACTCCCATTCACAATTGCTACAAAGAGAATAAAATAGCTAGGAATACAACTAAGAAGGGATGTGAAGGATCTCTTCAAGGAGAACTACAAACTAACGAAATAAGAGAGGACACAAACAGATGGAAAAACATTCCATGCTCATGGTTAGAAAGAATCAGTATCGTGAAAATGGCCATACTGCCCAAAGTAATTTATAGATCCAATGCTATCCCCATCAAGCTACCATTGAACTATCACACAACTGGAAAAAATCTTCTTAAACTTCAATGGAACTTAAAAAGAGCCCACATAGCCAAGACAATCCTAAGCAAAAAAAAAAAAAACAAAGCTGGAGGCATCAAGCTGGAGGCTTCAAACTATACTACAAGGCTACAGTAATCAAAACAGCATGGTACTGGTACCAAAACAGAGATAAAGTTCAGTGGAACAGAACAGAGGCCTCAGAGGCAACACCACACATCTACAACCATCTGATCTTTGACAAAACTGACAAAAGCAATGGGGAAAGGATTCCCTATTTAATAAATGGTGTTGGGAAAACTGGCTAGCCATTTGCAGAAAGCTGAAACTGGACTCCTTCTTTATACCTTATACAAAAATTAATGCCACATGGATTAAAGACTTAAACATAAGACCTAACACCATAAAAACCCTAGAAGAAAACCTAGGCAATATCGTTCAGGACATAGGCATAGGCAAGGACTTCGTGACTAAAACACCAAAAGCAATGACAACAAAAGCCAAAATAGACAAAGGGGATCTAATTAAACTTAAGAGCTTCTGCACAGCAAAAGAAACAATCATTAGAGTGAACTGACAACCAACAGAATGGGAAAAAATTTTTGCAAGCTACCTATCTTACAAAGGGCTGATATCCAGAATTTACGAAGAACTGAAAAAAATTTACAAGAAAAAAACAACCCCATCAAAGAGTGGGCAAAGATATGAACAGACACTTTTCAAAAGAAGACATTCATCCAGTCAACAAACATATGAAAAAATGCTCATCATCACTGGTCATTAGAGAAATTCAAATCAAAACCACATTGAGATAATATCTCATGCCAGTTAGAATGGCAAACATTAAAAAATCTTGTGACAACAGATGCTGGAGAGGATGTGGAGAAATAGGAACACTTTTACACTGTTGGTAGGAGTGTAAATTATTGCAACCAGTGTGGAAGACAGAGCAGTGATTGCTCAAGGATCTAGAACTAGATCCATTTGACCCAGTAATCCCATTACTGGATATATACCCAAAGGATTATAAATCATTCTATTATAAAGACACATGCAGACGTATGTTCACTGTAGCACTGTATTTGCATTTACAACAGTGAAGACTTGGAACCAACCCAAATGCCCTCAAGGATAGACTGCATAAAGAAAATGTGGTACATATACACCATGGAATACTATGCAGCAATAAAAAAGGATGAGTTCATGTCCTTTGCAGGGACATAAATGAAGCTGGAAACCATCATTCTCAGCAAACTGACATAAGAACAGAAAACCAAACACTGCATGTTCTCACTTGCAAATGGGTGTTGAATAAAGAGAAAACATGGACACAGGGAGGGAAACTTCACACACTGGGGCCTGTTGGGGGGCAGGGAGGCTAAGGAAGGGATAGCAGGGAGTGGGGGGATTGGAGAAGGATAACATTAGGATAAATACCTAAAATAGGCAATGGGGGGATGGATGTAGCAAACCACCATGGCACGTGTATACCTATGTAACAGTCCTGCACAACCCGCACATGTACCCCGGAACTTAAAGTATAATAAAAATAAAAAATAAATACTTTTCAGAAAAAAAAAAAAGTGGTGGAAAGAAAAGATGCAGTGTTAATTTTTTGTTTAAGTTTCCCAAAGCCATTTATTTTGATGGTCTAAAATTAAACAATAAATGTAAATTTTCAGTAATTTATATAAAGTTTACATTAATGCAGATTTCTGATCTGAGTGTTTGAAACACTCCAAACAAAATTAAGCCAATAAAATTAAGTGGACCTGGAGTGAAAGATCGGGTGCTGTCACCTAAGCACTATAATATGGGAATCCTTATCACTAGAAAAACCTGATTATTTTTTATCCTTTCTGATTATGCAGCAATATGTTGGCTATATGTAACTTGAATACTAACCCTCAGATCATTTTAACCAGAAATAAAAGTACTTGCTAAAGAATGTCCCAAGTTTGGTTTCTATGGGGAGTGTATTTTAATATATCAAATAAAGATTTAAACAGTATTCTGTTTATGTATATAAGTTAAAATAAAATTCTACAGCAATGTGACTTTTAAAATATTAAACTACTAATTTAAAAATGTATATGTAAATTTCAAATTGTTATATTTCAGGATTAATTTTAATGCTATTCAACAAGCACATTTTGAAAGACGGGATTGAGGCTGGGCATGATGGCTCACATCTGTAATCCCAGCACTTTGGGAGGCCAAGGCTGATAGATCACAAGGTCAAGAGATCGAGACCATTCTGGCCAACGTGGTAAAACCCTGTGTCTACTAAAAATACAAAAATTAGCAGGGTGTGGTGGCACATGCCTGTAGTCCCAACTACTCGGGAGGCTGAGGCAGGAGAATCACTTGAACCCAGGAGGTGGGGGTTGTAGTGAGCCGAGATTGTGCCACTGCACTCCAGCCTGGTGACAGAGTGAGACTTTGTCTCAAAGAAAAAAAAAAGAAAGATAGGTATGAATGAAGTGACAAAATGATGTGGCAACAAAGAAATGAATGACACAAAAGACAATTAATGAATAAATAATACACATATATAGAGTAAAATATTATACCAAGTGTTTGATATAGCAGTAAGAGTTGCTAAGAGAGATGGATAACTACAATAATGAGAAGCCAGTATGCTAAAAGTGTCATAGGAAAAAAGTGTCACCCACTCTGCAGTGGGTGAGAGCATAGTCCTTATAATCAGAGCTGGACTATAATTCTAGTTCTTCTGCCTTCTAGCTAGGTGACCTTGGGAATGGAAATTCGGTTTCCCCATCTTTACTAAAGCTATCATAATATTAACCTTATTAATAGTTGTATAAATAAGAAAGTACTTAACACAGCAGCCAGAATATAGTAAGAGGTAAATTAAGACTATTATTTTGATTGTATATTAAAAACTAATTAAGAAACTAATCATTGCAGTGAATTCTGCATCAGGAAAACTGACTACCACTAGGGAACAGAGGGGCAGACTTATGAAGATGCGCTAGCAAAGTAGTCCAGAGGTTCAGCTGGGATTTTTCTGACAGAGTTGATATGAAGGTGCAGCATCCGTGCACATAGAAAAACTGAGAACGGGTTCAGAAAGGTGAAGGCATAAGCTATATTCAGGAATCACACAAAAGCATATTTTGCTGTTTTTCTTTAATTTCTCCCCACGGGGAATGTTAGAGGTTGCCTGAAAGTTGTGTTGGAGCCAGATTCCAGAAGGCTGAGAAAGCCAACTAAACCATTTAGACAGGAATCTCCGCTGTGGGGTGCAGATACCCTGGTAGCTATGCAAAGTGCTTCAATGGAAAGCAATGAGAAGACACTAGGATTGTAGTTGTATTTTAAAATCCAAAATAGAAGATAAATTATATTGCACTAATATTTAATCAACAGATTGACAACACTATTTTCTCACTTGTCATGTCAGTTGGTCACACGGTCTATGAGGAATCCTAGGAGAAAGCTGGAAGTTATAAGGAGGCAACCAACTACGAAGAGAAGGTTCAGTGAGGCAACCACTTCACTTACTCGCCTTTATATTGAAGCTTATTGTTCAGTTATGCAGATCTATGGTTTATACTTACAATAAATTGGTTAGTTTTAACTAAACCAGCTTTCCTATAATAGCTAAGTGGTGGAAAAAATTGCTGCAAAAATAATGTGTATAAGATAAAACTAGTAATGTAAGAAATACACACATGCCCTCATAAGAAAGCTGACACTTTTCATATTGTTGCAAGCTTTTTAACAGTTTTCATAACAAGGTAAGAACAGTGATCATCAAATTAAATCAGATCTGACTTGAAGTTTATAAAAAATGCTTACCATTATCAGGAAAGCTGTTTGAAATCTGTTTCTGCATCTATTATTGCTAATAGCAAACCTTATCCTAAACACAGAACGTGCTTTGGAGTCAAGCCAGTGGTATTATGACACCATCACAAACCGCTGTAATTTTCAGCAAATACATTTTCTAGTACTTCATAAGTTTTCACTACCTTAAATAATAATCATCTGGAATCTTCTTTTGAATTTTCTTGCTTAGTAAGAAAAATCACATATGGGAAATTTTTTTTTTTTTTTGCTATGAAAAAAATGACTAAACATGTGGAATCAATATAGTGATAAATCAAACCACATCCCTTTGTCAGAAAATACTGTTGCAAGAAACAAAGAAATAATTGTGAACAGTTTTGGGGAAAAATTATTAGAACAAATTAAGTAGCAAAAGATCTAACAGAATCCAATTATTGAGATTTCTTTACATACTCATTTTATAATATTCCCCGTTTCTCTGTAAGTAATGATAAAATACTTAAAGAATTACCATTGTGAACTCTCGAGGAAAAATGTACCATTGAAGACATATGGTTATAGTGGAGGGACATATGGAGTGGAGTGATTTAATTCAAAATGTATATATTTTAATAAAAAATATTAAAAATTGAGAAGTGATTTTTTTTTCTGATTGGAATTATACTTTTAAAGAATAAAGTTAGGGAGATGGCAGTATGTATGAAAAACATTTATTTACTACAAGTAAGCCAGAATTGGACAGAGTACCTCCGGATATTACTGATGTAGTAAACTGTATGCTAATGAGACTTTCATATTTTGAAGAACATTTATTTTGCCCTGAGACAGAGAATAACTATGACATTATTTTTGACTATGACACAGATTTTTACTGATAATTTCATGGAAAATTCATTAAAAAACTGCAGAATGTGAAGATTTGACCCTTTTTAATGAAAATAGAGGATAAGAGCTTTTCCGTAATACAATACTTATTAGATATCAAGAAAGTAAACACCAGTTGTCAGCAGTATGCTGGGTATTAGATATTTAGAGAAAAATAAACATCTGTTTCTTTGAGAAAATTATAATGTGGAAACAGCTCTTTAAAGGTAAATATTTGAAAATCATCATATGATTATGCTATATAAAATAACATGTCACTTTTAAAAGTTATCATGATATCTGCTCATTTAACAAACTTTAAAAGAGGATACTTTAATCTGTTTAAAAATTTTCCAAAGAAATCCAATGGGTTTTAAAACCATTTGTTGAAGAAGTATTTTAAAAGCCCTACATTTTCTGATAGTTAACAAACACAAATGATTGGTATTAAGGAAGACCAACATTTATTTGTGTAATTGCCAATTATTTTTTTTCATAATTGGTTTCCAAATCCATAATTTTAAAAAAGGTAGCAATATTTAGTGAGAACAATCTGTGATATATTTCTTCCATTTCTAGCATATCCTTTTTAATTATCTTTTTTTCTCCTCTGGATAGCCATTAAAACTGAACATTAAAGGACCAAAATAAGCTTAACTTTGAAGCTGAATTTCAAATAACTATTTTATAAAATTTTACACCAAAATCTTAAAAAAAATATTAAGCCATAATCAGTGCTCTCTCTAAAATAACATTATTAATCACTTTTTAAGGTGATCAAATGTATCGGTATATAATATCTACATTTAAATGAATATAATAAAAATGGTAATTTCAGTTTATTTCACTGAATTATTCTCTATTCTTTGTGAATTTTTTATTTTAATAATTTTTAAAAGGTAAATAATATATTAGTCAAATAGTACATACATAAAATGTATAAATAAATATATATACACATATTGAGGTAGTATAATAAAAGAAAAAGAAATAAAAATAAAGTGATATAGGTATAAAATAAATAAAAAGGAGTGCATTCACAAAATATTTGAAGACTTCTTGTTTGGAACATATTTAAAACACCAGAGGGAATCTTTAGGAATATCTGAGTGGGGAAGCTAAATTATCTGAACCCTAGAAAACACTTACCTGACAGCTATAGACTGGAGAAGGGAGAAAAGGAAGGCATCCTAACCAGTAATTAGATTGCTCAAATAATTGGCAAAAGGTCAAGAAAGCAGTAAGTAAGGTGGTGCCCTGAGGAACAAGAGCTAATAGACAGAAATGTGATACCTTGAATGTGGAGAACAAAGAGCAGATAAGAAGACAGCTTAAATCACCCAGAAGATTAGTAACTGGGAGACAGGAGACAGGCGCATGATGGTGCAATAGAAAATTACAAGCAGAAACTGTTTCTATAGAGAAGTAAGAGTCAGACACATTGAGTTTGCCTTTACAGAGTGGTTTTCAAGTGGAACTATCTATTAGGTACTTGAAAATGCAGGTCTGACACTCAAAAGAGGGACAAGAGGTACATAAGTGGCTTCAAAAGTTGTTCACGTAGCTCCCATAGGAGGAATGAGGCTACAACTCAAAGAAAAACAAGGAAAATCATCATTTGGAATTGGCAAAGAGAAATCATAGAAATAGTCAAAGTAGATTTCATAAAGTATGATCCAAAAAACAAAACGAGAAAGTAGAGGGTCATGAAAGCCATAGATAGTTTCACAAAGGGGTAAACAGTACCAAGCATCAAGCTCTGCAAAGGTTAGCTAGGAGAAGCAATTTGTGGCAGTGGTGGCTAGATTCAGTCATTAGAATGGAGAATACATATAGGCACCTCTTTGACTGCTAAAACTCATTTAAGGAAGAGACTAGGATTTACTCTGATAATGTGTGATGCATCAGACAGCAGAGATGGGTTAGTAAGCATGGGTTAAAACTATAACAAAACACAATTGAATCATAGTCAAACAAACTATAGTTTCTAGTTGGAATTTTAATACTATTAAATTATTTAATTTCCTGGTAAATCATTGCTGTCCTCTGGGAATTAAATTTATTCAACTAGGTATTATGTAAGATCTCTTACAGCACCAAAAATATCAGAGTTCCTCTGAAAATGATATTAACTGCTTGTGAAAATATTGGCTAAAATGGTTTAAATGAAAATTTTATTAAATAAAATATTTTTCCAAATTATCCTGATTGTAAATAACCTTTCAATATTAAACACATTGAATAAAACTGATTTTATATTAAAAATCCTGTAAATATTAAACTGCTTTGTGAAATTTTACAATGACTTTTGCTTTGGATTTTAGTTTTTTTTTTTTCTTTTTTTGCAATCACTTATGACTGACCACACCTCAAAATGATTTCAACTGGGAAAAGCCTTATTGACGCTTATGTAAACACATGGTTAAGTCAAGAGAAACATACATAAAAACACATTATTTTATGTTAAACGAGGATACTAATTTTTATGTCTATAGTAAAGAAAAAAACAACTTAAAACTAGATAATCTTTTTTATCACTCTATATGATTTTGATAGATTATTTGATAGGCATAAGAAACAGTGAAATAAATGTTGCATTTATGCTTTATAAAGCTGTAAAAAAAAAAGCTTTTCAATACAGTAAACAATTGTTATACTTCCTTAAGAATGTCATATATTGTTTGAAGAATTTCACTTACATAACTACCATTGAGCAACTTGTATACTCTAGGTTAAAAATTAGTAATTTCCCAATAAGACTGTGAGAAGTTAGTAAAATATAACTTACTGTTTTTTCTTTCCCAGGTTCCACCTGATCAGGCTTTGCTGAGCATGGTGGCTGTGGCTGTTCTTTTATTGTTTTGATCGTCTTATCATCTTCTTTAGGTAAACTCTGAGGTGTGCCAGAGGGTAAATCTTCCATCTTGGTCTGTGGTTGTTTCTCTTCTTGCACTGTCTTTGGAGCCACTCCACCTTCCAGCTTTTCTTCAGCAATTTGTACTTGAGATTTAAGTAAGTCATGTTTTTGTTCTTCTGGGGCTGAAGTTTTTGTCTCTGGGGGTAGCTTTTTGTCTTCAGGGGTTGGTTTTTCTTCTAAGAGTGGCTTTTTTTCTTCAGGACATATCTTTTCTTCTTTAGGGATTAGTTTTTTTTCTTCAGGGAGTGGCTTTTTTTCTTGAAGAGCTGAAGCTCTGTCTTTCTCTAGCTTACTCTCTTCTTGTTTTTGATCTGTGGTTACCATAGGGGGAACGTTTTCCATTGATATTGTTTCCTTTACTTTTTCTAGAATGACTTTTTCAGCTTCTGTTTTTACTTCTTGTTCCTCCTTTTTCGCTGATTTTACTTGGGGAGGCTCTGCTGTTTTCTGAGGTGGTAGTTCTGTAGAAATAGGCATGGGAGATGCTTTGGGTCCTGATGGTGGAGGTGGCATTTTGCCCATGTCTCCAAGCTGTCCTGATATTGCTCTCTGGGTTTGGCAATTTAAACAAAGCCATTCTTGAATCTGCAAAAATAAATAAATAAATAATAATAAAATAAAAACAATAAACAGATTAAATGTATCTTAATGTATCTTTTCCTGTGATTTTACCAAAGTAAAAATTTGGTAAATCCTAGCTGCTGTTTTTGTATATGGAGAAGGTGGGTCACTGTTTTCCAAATCAATGACACAGTAATTTTTTTAAAATTACAAAAAAGCTATTTGAAATCTAAAACTGTATAGAATTTCTAGAGACTAGCAATTCACTATCTTCATTAAATGAGAAAAAAAAAGAAAAATATTGCATTAAATGTGAACCCAGAGAAATGTTCATTTTCAAGAAGACAAAAAATTTGCATTTGTTCCAAATAAAATTATTTTAAAGCCTGATTCCTTCAAAGTTAGTATTTGCATCCAAAATTTATTCAAAGACTATTACATTTCATAATTATTATCTTTGTAATAACCCATTAATCAAAAGTTCTTTTAGGATCTAGCCTATCATCTCCTATCTCTTGGCTTGAGCCAAATATAGTTCTACCTTTCAGAGTAGAGCTTTACAGGTACAGATAGTTCTCAAGAATCACTTGTGCATATTTCTCTACCTGCTACCAGATTATGAACATAATTTCATTCTTAATACTAATCACATTTCCTCATGCAGTTGAACAAGAAGTACTCCAAGGCTCAATTGTTCGTTATCTTTTTCCCTGAGTATTCTGATTTGCTGACTAAAGCATTTTCTGATATCTCTGCTCTTCAGTGTCTAAACTGTGCCCACCTGCCCTGAATCAACTGATAGGGTCCTTTGACATACAAATTCCTAGGAGTTACACCAAAACAATTTTAGCAGAATCCTGGGGGAAGAAAAAGGAGGACCTGCCTTTTTGATAAACTGGTTAAGAATTTTTGCAAACTAAAGACTAAAAACTACTCTCTGACAAGAATACATGACAAATAATCACATAGGAGACAGATTATGTTAGAATAATACTATTAAAGATTCCCTTCTGAATGATGTGTGTTGTTTTTTTCTTACATTATATCTATTCTAATATTTAAAAAGTAAACACTGTGTGTCATTCTAATTGTTACAATTTAATGTGTACCCATTCTGTAAGGCATAGGGATAGAGTGTCATAAAAATAATATTGCTTTCATGTGTTGCATTGTACTCTGAGAAGTTCAATTTCAAATCACTTTTCATGCTGGCTCACTCTTTCCAGTTGCTTATCTTAAATTGTTTTAGAGACAAAACTCACTTATTGCTCTAGAATACTATCAGAGATCTAAGTTTCATTTCTTACTTCAGATTCCAATTACTTTAGAAACATTAACAATATTGCCTAATAACTAAGATTATTTTGCAATCTGTAAGCCATTATAATTCTTATTTGCAGATCTAAAAGAGTAAAGACAAAAGTCAATTCTGTAACTGTGGTAAAATGCTGCCAATAAAATATTAGGATATATATGGACTCACTTGCTTTTTGTGTATATAATCACTTGATATCAATTCTCTTGTTAATTTCATGTCTAAGGAGCTCTGAAGTGAATTGTGTGCTTTCTTTAATTAATGTCTTTTTATAAAAGTCATAGGAAAGAAAGATTTGATTCATTATGTTAAGTACTAAAAGTTCTAGCTGTTGTGTTGAACCGTTCCTGAAGGAAGAACTTCCATAATACCTACAAAAAATCAATCTTAATCTATAATGTGGTTTTAAAAACAATTACTTGGTTGAGCCACATCTTCAGATATTTTCATTCAGAGCCTGACTTTTTAAAAAACAAAAACAGATATGAATGGCTGCATTACTGTGCTGTTTTGCCACATGGATTCTAAAAACCAAATACAGGTATATATTAAGCATCCTCATAAGCCATGTTCTACTGTAAATAAGTTAGGAAATTTTAAAATACCAGAAATACAGGTTTCATTCCACTGGAAATTTTTGTCATTTAAAAAAGTGTGACTATTTTATTGGAGTTTTGGGGACAAAGACAAATTATTCTTACAAAATTGCCATCTCTTGCTACTTTACAGCATATGATGACACAATAGTACATGGCTTTTGGCACAAGAAAAAATGTGTTGAGAAAATAAAACATAGTGATAATTTCAAGGTAGTATAGTCATTATTTTCCTACCATTCTAAATTTAGGTGTGAGAATAAAAGGTATCATCTATGTAATTTGCTTTGTCACATAAAATATTTCATTGTCCCAATTTAAAGTAATGTTTGGTAAACCTATAAAGTGGTAATAAGTACTAAAGTACTAAGGTTTGTATTGGAAACAGAAGGCAATAGTGTAAACCTGAGAGATTAAAGATCTTATCCTGAGAGCCTCATTGGCTATTTCAGATTAATGTTTTGCTTAAATTGCCATCCATGTTCAGTTAAACCTATCATTTTAAATAATTGCTATTTCGCAATTAATTTTAACATGATGTTGCTATACTAAGTCTCTTGGATGCATGGCTAATTTTCATTGTAAATAAAAGAAGGCAGCCAGCCTAATTCTTTGGACCTTACACTTTGACTAATTGTCCCTAAAATTAAATTGAAAACTAATATTTCTATTACATCAAATAATGACAACACAATTCATTCATATATCTATTCCATATATATCTATCCTGTTTATATCTATTGGTTAAGAAGTGTATATGAAAAGGTTATTTCATCAAGGAACTTACATTCAAGTAGAAGAAATGAAGCATCGGTGAAAATAAGTAAAATATGCTGTAAAACAACTAAAGAGGCAAAAATATTGTGTTGCAATGCAGAAGAGGGAGATACCACTTCTAGTTAGATATTTTCCAAGAAGGTTTGGCTTTAAAATAGATAGGTCAATAAATTGTGAATGTGAAATAAATCAATTTTCCCAAAAATATGTCTTGTCACTATTTGACATAATTGAAATATGAAATGCAAAAATCTATTCATATTTGATAGCAATCAGTCAAAATGTAAATACAACATCAGGCTAAGGCCTTATTATTTTATTCATGTTGAAATTCAATCATTAAGTTAAGAGATGAGGCACAGCAAAAATCATATAACACATGCCTGCAAAAAGCCAATGATTAAAAACACTAGATTTGACCCAATCTAGATAAAAATTAAATAATAAACTTATTGTTTAGCTGTAAGAAGGTAATGGAAGATAAGGTTGAAGACGCAAGTTGAGATTCTCTCTTAGGTGGCACTTATTGACAAATAAATGGCACTTAATTGCCACAAGCAGGCATTTTGTGGAATAAATTGGAATCCGGTGAAGGTTTCTGAAAGGAGTAAAATCTGCTTTGTTATGATCAGTCTGGTAAAATGTGGTTACCTGCCTATGTTGGTAAACACTAAATCTAGAGGCAGAAAGAAACCATTAGAGAAAATGGAAAGGATGGAATGAATATAACATGATTTTCTGATGAATCTAGTTTGAAACATAAGCAATTTGATAAAATATAAGCCACAAAAGAATACATTTTTCAACAATTAGAAATGATGAACTAGTTCTCATGTGTGTCTCTTCTCTTTTCTGTAACCCTAGAACCAAAGGTAAAATGTTGACAAATTCAGCAAGCCGAGGAAGTTATAACATCAATAAATAGCTGAAAGGGAACAAAGTTCTAAAGTAACACGAAAAATTCTATATTTATTTAAATATATGAATTCAAATTTTGTTTACTAAGGGGAGAGCATAGGCATATCATTGGAGGAAAAGGCAGAGGCTAGGTAAAATACAAAGTGGAAATGAGGCAGGAAAGACTGATCAGGATTTTCATAGCAAGTAAAAAAGAATAGCAGTAAATTTCCAAGAAAGTTTATTTTGGACAATATGAGTCATCATCATTATCATATCATCATTAATTATAAACTGACCAGAAAAATTTACTTCTACCAAAATTTTTGAAATACTCTATAACTAAGTAAGATGTAACTATCTATAAGTCACAATTTTTTTTCATTCTTTAACAAAAATAATCCAAAGATTTTAATATCACTGTACTCAGGAATTTGATTCAGAAATATTGTATTTATAGGTCCAAATATGTTATCTATATTCTGAGTTCCTAAATAGCCACACCATTACATTTTCATACTGTTTCTAGTCCAGTAGCAACCTGGAAATCAATTAAACAAAATTATTTCACTTATGTAACAACTCAATGAATAATATATCAATGCCATATGACTTTTGCTAGCTGAAAAGATTTAGCCAGACATAGCATTAACTCTTCCTATAACAGTTATAATTGTGATGCACATGATTATTCATATTTTGCCTTAAGTTTAAGTATCAAATGAGTTATAGTTTTAGCTTTGAAATATCTTCTTATAAATATAGTAAGACAACCAGCAATTTTATGTGTACGTCTAATATATATATACACGTAAAACTGCTGGTTGTCTATTATGTCAAATAAGAGACATATCTATAAAATAAAATTGTATTATATACTTATATGTGTATAGATATATTTTTACACAAATAGATATATATATATATAATTTCATTTTAGGGTATTGCTTGCAAGATTTCTCCAGTACAATTTTCTTCCTTACTAAAAAACACACAATTACTTTTGCCCCAACCATGTGTGTGTGTGTGTGAGGGTGTGTGTATGTGCACTGAGAACATCTCTATTATATTAATGAGTTTACTATACAGAAAAATAAAAAATTTAGATGCTAAGGATGCTTTTTAAACAACATACTAATCATCCTTATGGATGATCTAAGATTGTTGCCATTTGTTTTCCTGTGATTTTTAAATATATTTTGAATATGCTATTATGAATATGCTCTAATGGTATAAAACAATAAAAGTTTATGATTCATCTATGTTATTATTAAATATAAACAAACTCAAAGGCCTCAAAACTATGAAACAATCACTATTTATTCAGTACTTTACCCTTAATAATCAGGATATCAAAATTCACCTTCAAGTAGGAAAAGTTCTGACAAGTAGCATATATAAAATAACACCACACTGATCAGAAAATACTCAAATTTATTCAATTGTCAGCTAGTACATATTAATAAAACACATTTATTTTAAAATCAATTCAACAGAGTTTGTTCAAAACAAAACAATGCTCAAAAAATCCATTAATCTTAAGAAGGAAAGTAGGAAATGAAGGCAATAAAAACCCAGAGAAGGGATGCTACGGTGCTACTCAGCATTTTTCCATCATAAAGCGATTTGCTTTATATAACATTTCAGCTGTAACTATAGCAACAATGCCATTAAGGAAAATCTCAGAACTTCAGGGCTGCCTATTTATTTTTCTAAGGATCTTTTCTGAAGCATAGTAATAAGACCTGCAGCAGATTGAAAGTTTGCTTTTAAACTTAAAATGGCAAGGAAATGATGGTAACAAAACCTACATGAGCATTCATAATTGTACTAGAGAAATCTTGTAAACAGTACCTTAAAATTTAATTTCATTAAAGATTGGGTGAGCTAATTAGGAAGCTTATATTGTTTCTATCCATGGAAATATTTAGTCAAAGAGAAGGTAGGTCACTTTTCAAAAATCTGTAAAGGAATCCAAGCAGTCAAGGAGACTGGTACTATAACATCAAGTTCCCTGCCCACTACGAAGCTTTTAACTCAACAAAAATTTTACACATTTTTATCTATTTATTTTCTTATCATTCAGAATATCGCTTAATCAGAGAAATAATTACACTAATAAACTGCTTAGAATTCACCCTTATACTCATGGACAAATATACCAATTGAGGAGCAATGTTACCTGTAACTTGTCATTTTTATAAATGTTATTTATAATCTCGGCAATATGGTGTTCTATTCAACTCAGATCCATGATTCTTATAATTCAATGTGACGTTCTGATAATTGGGTTTTTTAGTCATAAATTCATTCCCTTTATGTCATCTACAAAAGGGAGAAGGAGTGAATTCACAATTGATACATTCTTTTTCCAGACTACACAATCAATTGTTCAGATTACAAAATCAGACATTAGAAATCTATGATCATTCCCGAGACTGCATTTGTAAGTGTACATAATGATGTATTTGTTATCATTCTATGCTTACTCTGTCCCTTGCAAAAATAAATGAAATATGTGTCAAGTCCTTTTATCATTACCTTGTTTTACCTAGAATGTGTAGCTTCAGTCATATTTTGTTTCTTTTACAACCACTGATACCAAAATAATTCATGCTCAAAATACGCAATTGAATGATTAAGGTTCTTCCTCATATTTAGACATAAGATTATATCAAATTGTATTAGAACATAAATATGTATATGAATACAGTTTTGAAAAATAAAAAGTCAACATAAATATTAACTTCCAGGGGAATTACTCAATGTGAAGAATATAAATTAATAATACAATCTAATAGGATACAGGATACTGTTAGAAACTTGTAGTGGAGTTATCACTCCTCGGTCGAAGTTGATTAGTGGTCATGTACCTTCCCATCCCATATCTACATGTTTATTTCTGCAGGACCTCATGCTCCTATATACCAAATGAAGTCTCTTTGTTTTCCTCCCTAGAAACTTGCATTCAGCAGAAGGCAGATTAAAAATAAAAAACTTGCAATGTAGGTTTCTGTGTAATGTAAAATACATTAACAGATATTTTCATAAATACCAACATGCCAGCTAAAATTATGTATATTACAACCAGATATTAAAACTACATTTAGAATATGATTTCATACTCTTGATTGATACTTTTTTTGTGTCAGTTTTGACTAAACCAGAATCATGTTTCTGGTTGCTTTCTCATCATAATTTATATATATTTTTTTCTCAAACTAACAATTTCTGAATTTTTGATGTTTTAAATACTATTACATAAATAACATATAAATGAAAATGTATTAATTTAAATATCTGTGAATTATTACATTAATACAATTTTGACAGATCTGAAGAAAATCATATGCTTAGTTTTCTTTTAAAAAGATATATATGGCTGGGTGCAGTGGCTCATATCTGTAATCCCAGTACTTTGGGAGACAGAAGTGGGTAGACCACTTGATGTCAGAAATTCAAGACAAGCCTGGCCAATACAGTGGAAACCTATTTCTACTAAAAGTACAAAATTATTCGGGTGTGGTGATGGGCACACCCGAATCTCAGCTACTTGGGAGGTTGAGGCAGGAGAATCACTTGAACCCAGGAGGTGGAGATCACAATGAGATCATGCCACTACACTCCAGCCTGGGTGACAGAGCGAGACACCATCTCAAAAAAAAAAAGATAATTATATCTTATAAATACATATGTTACACATACACATAAAGATATATATGTCTTATAAATATATATATATTTTATATATATATACACATATATATATTACACACACACACACACACACACACACACACACACATATATATATATATATATATATATATATATATATATATATATAGTCCTAGTCGTCTCAGGCTGCTATGACAAAATCATTAACTGGGTAGCTTATAAACAACAGAAACTTATTTCTCATAGTTTCAGAGGTTAGGAAGTCCAAGATCAAGGTGTTGACTTGGTGTCTGCTGAGGGCCTACTTCTGGTTCACAGATGTTGTGTTCTGGCTCTGTCCTCAAATAGTGGAAAAGTTGAGTGAACTTCCTCAGGCCTCTTGTATAAAGGCGTTAATCATATTCATGAGGACTCTACCCTCATGACCTAATCACCTCCCAAAAAGTTCCACCCCCTAAGACTTCACCATGGGGATTAGGATTTCATTATATGATTTTGGGGGGACACAGACATTCAAACCATTATGTATATTTATGGATCTATCTATCTATATCTAGTTATATATAATGTTCTGAATGTATCTGAATTTTCTGAATACACACACACGTTTATATATCTTTATTTCTATAGATAATTAAATAATATTCATTTCCCCTGTAATGTTTTCCTGTCTGTCAATCTGTCTTTCTATCTAGATAGAGGCCAGTAGGAAGAGAAAGGGTGAGCTCATTAAAATTCTTCAACCAAGTAGTCTACCTGGTTTGAGTTTAATCAGATTCACTAGATTAATCACCTACCAGTGCATATAAAGGACAATTCCAAGGGCACAGTTGATTTCTCACTGGTAACCAATGATGCACTAAATTTATGGGAAATCATACAACTTACTGCATTGATTTTAGCTAACTGTACTAAAGCAAAAATATAAGACTTAGAAGAAAGGCTTATCTCTGGGTTCCTGGCATTTTTTTGCCATTAATTTTTCTAATGTACTAAGTTTGAGGTTGATAGCTATTTATGTATGATAAGTGTGGTATAAAAATAATCAACAGCTTTAAAAATAATCATTTATGTTGTATGTGTGTCAAGTTAATTTTAAAAATGTAATCATTTCTCATTCCTCTGCTTTTATAGAGGTGTATTTTGGTATATCTTTATTATAAGATCTGTATATTGATTTTGCATGTGTAAATAATTACATCAAAGGAAAAAAGAATTCTAAGTTAGTCACTAGTCAGCACTACAAGCAACGAATAATTGAATTTTAAAATAAATTTATTTAAAAGATCTAATGTACTTCATCATTAGGAAATATCATATTTGTTAAGATTACAAATCAATATGCATTTGGAAGACAGATCAGTTAGAACATACTGCAGCCAAATGAAATTTGTAAAACACATTACAAGATAAAAATCAATTCCCCCACTTATAAATTTAAGCATCATTGTGGATATATTTAAAGACAGAATAATTTCACAGAATAGGGAGTCTGAAATGCATAGTAGGGTGGGTTGCACCAGACTGTCTGGATAATGCAGAATGGATCTAGGTTGCAGGAGAGATTGGTGAGGTGTTAAGCCCTCCTGTGATGTGGTAGAACACATGCAATACTGAAGTTCTTCTTGCAGGGAAGAATCAGTATGTTGATTTTGCAAGATGTAAACTTGTCTAGGTTGAACAATGTTTCCCAGAATCATCTTCCCTGAATGTTTCCCATTATAGTGTATAATATTGTTTGGCTCTGTGTCCCCACCCAAATCTCATTTCAAAATGTAATTCCCAAGTGTGGAGGGACTTGGTGGGAAGTGATTGGATCACGGGGGCAGCCCATGCTGTTCTTGTGCTAGTGAGGAAGTTCTCATGAGATCTGATGGTTTAAAGGTGGCAGTTTCCCCTACACTTTCTCTCTCCTGCCACCTTTTGAAGAAGGTACTTAATTCTCCTTTGCCTTTTGTCATGATTTTAAGTTTCTGGAGGCCTTCCCAGCCAGGCAGAGCTATGAGTCAATTAATCGTCTTTTCTTTATAAATTACATAGCCTCAGACAGTTCTTTATAGCAGTGTGAAACTGCCTAATGCAGTGTATCACAGGAAATATTTTGTATAAGATTTGGCAGGTAGTAGAAGCAAAGTAGTAGCCATATTTGGTCTTGTATACACAGAATATCTGAGCAGGGTCACTAGGTGCTGTTATAAGTTGCCCATGTTGTCACTTATTGTTTGGCTTGGGATAGGAAACAGGAATGCAGCTGATCTATTTTCCTCTAGATTCTCCTTCAGCTTGTCCACAGGTATTTGGCTTGGAGGCAGTGAGAAGGGACAGGCATTCTGACCTGTCCTCATGGGTTCCAGCTTGTCCTTCCTCTCCCCTACTTTAATTCTTCTTCCTTTCCTCTGCCTGGCCTTCAGACTTAACCTCCAGCAGTCTTTCAGCAATCACTTAACCAGCTTTCACACCTGTGTATGAACAAACTCCTAGAGCAAATTTCTTATTACATATATTTTAAACTTCCTAGTCATTCGGCTTTCCTGATTAATATCTAAGTGCTACAGTCAGGCTGAGTCAACTTGTTATTCAAGGGATAATTTTTTACACTTTTATTCATGATTGTTGGTGTGTGTGCAAAGTAATTCTAACCAACTATTTTGGATATTAAGTTGCATGGCAAAGAAAGTGAATTTTACTGGAATTCAAGAAAGTGAATTTTACTTTTCCAGTCAGTGAGCCATGCATAAACAGTAACTTCAAAGGTTTACTTTTAAAAAAAAAAAATATGGTGAGCTATTTCAGTCATCAGCATAATTCGTGATATGTGAGGTGACTGGTATATTAATTAGCCTGACGATCATTTCACAATGTTTACATCTATTGAAACATCATATTGTACCAAATAAACATATACAATTATAGTTGTTGTTTATTTTTTCTTTCTCAAACATTTTTATCATTTTTGCAGAGACAGGGTTTCACTATGTTGCTTGGTCTCGAACTCCTGGGCAAGCTATCTTCCTGCCTTGGCCTCCGAAAGTTCTGGGATTGTGGGTTTGAGCCACCACACTTAGTCTAAAATTATTATTTGTAAATTAAATATAAAATAAGAATTCAAAAAAAAATTTAAAGGAGATAAATGTCCACTCACCCATTATCCACGTAAGAAACAGAACATTGCCAATATTATCTAACTGGTCTGTGACACCCAGGTGCTGTTTTCAATAACATCTTATCATAAGCCCTCCAAGAATAACCACTATTTTAATTTTTGTTTTGTTAGATCTTTGTCCCCTGCTATGGTTTTAATAGTACATATTAAATATTTTATACATTATTTACTTTTGTATATTTTTGAACAACATATAAATAGTTCTGTGCTTTTTTTTCCTTTTTGTGTTTTTTCACTAGACATTGCCTGGGTACAAAATTCATCTATCAAACAAGTGTGTGGCACAAAGAATAACTTTGCAATGAATATCCATGAACCACTGATCCTATTAAAGAAACGAAATATGATCATTACATTTGAAGCTTCTTTCAAATTCATTCCTTTATATTCTTCTTTGAGTTAACTACTGTCCTAAGTATTATGTCTATCAGTATGACATTTTGGGGTTTATTTTTACCCTATGTCTTTGGAGACCTCACTATTTTGGTTCCATACAATATTAGAGTCAGAATCATAGAGCATCATTTTTCATATATATCTTTTAAAATCAAAGTATTTCCTAAAATTAAACTTATAATGTCATTTGCAAATGTTATCTAATGATAGATAAACATAAATATATAAGACTATAGTTAAATGTAGGTACGATGAGAAATGAGAGTTCATGACTCATCTAAGTCATTTTTTTAATATTAGAGAAACCCTCACCCCCCAAAAAAAACTCTGTGTGAAACTCAGGTTTCGAGCCACCAACGTATACTCTCTTCACCAGGTAAGTTTTAAATTAAAAAATATACACCAAAGACCCTACAATCTGGGCAATTACAGATCACTCACTTAATATGAGGCTGATTGTTAAAAAGAGAATATGAATGTTAAATATTCAAACAGGAAGACAGAATTTTTAAAAATTTGGGTAGTTCATTTTTAAAAAGCCTCCTCTTTTGTTTGACATCCAATGGCTAGTATTAAGAAATCTTTGTGAGACTTTGAAGTTGTTTAAATCCATTCGTAAGATAATTATTACATAATTTCTATGATTCTCCTATTGTTGTAAGTGCTATATATATAATTGTCACTCTTAGAACAATCAAAGTAATTATATAGGAATTAGCAAAAATACAATGAATATACATATTCATTTATATTATATGCGATGAATATATAACATATACGTATATATTCATGTATACATTCTCATTTAGTCAAAGAATGCAATTAAGGTAAGAATGATCAAATCAGAATCAGGAATAGGCAACTAATTGGCCAAAGTCACCAGGGAAACCTTAATGGAGTGAAATTTGTTATGAGCCATGGCAGACAAGCTGGATTTGGAAAACAAAGAAAAATAAACCAAAGATCCAGGAATAAGACACACACACACACACACACACACACACACACACACACACACACACAAAATGAGTATCTTTCTTGGTCTAAGATAATAGAAACAAGTAAAAATCTAGGTGGAGAATGAAAACAATGTATAATTCATATACAGAAGATAAAGATCAGTTATAGAATTTAGGCTGAAATTGGCAGGGATAGAAAAAAGTCCAATTTTAAATCAATATTTAAGAAGGACTTAGCTCCTCAGTTAAGGCATGATTGTTAGTATATGTTTTAAAGCTAGTCATTTATTGAAGTTATTCCTTTTCCTGTAACTGTTTATAGACTTTAGAATTGCAAGTCTCACATATTGAGCCTGAAATTGATTTGCATTTCTTCAAAAACATATAAATAAATAAATAACTTAGAAGTACCGCCCATTCATGGTAAAATCTGAAAAATCTGAAACTATCATTGAAAATTATATTCAATTTTCTGATGCCATTAAATATTTTTGAGAACATGATTTTTATTGATGATACAATAACCAATCGTATGGATTCTTTAATGATTCTTCAATTAGAATATTGTAAATACAGCTGTACAAACATACATCAAAATGTAAATTCAGAGAAGCAGTAAAGTAGTTTAATTATACAGATAAAATATTTATTATTTATTTACTTTGCTATCTGGTACCTAATAGTATGCCAATAGTGTGTACTGTATATTCTGAACATTCAGAATCTAATCTTTTGCTCAGCGTATTTGCAGGCATTATGTTTCTCTCAGCAAATAGGTAGATGCAGCCATGTAAAGCTGAGGACTCGTTAGCCACTGAAGGAATCTGAGAAAGTACAGACATTTATTTCTTTTTTTTCTAATTATTATTTATTTTTATTTATTTTTTTTTTCAAAATTTTTTTATTGCATTTTAGGTTTTGGAGTACATGTGAAGAACATGCAAGATTGTTGCATAGGTACACACGTGGCAGTGTGATGTGCTGCCTTCCTCCCCATCACCTATATCTGGCATTTCTCCCCATGCTATCTCTCCCTAACTCCCCATCCCCTGCTGTCCCTCCCCTATTTGCCCCCTACAGACCCCAGTGTGTGATGCTCCCCTCCCTGTGTCCATGTGTTCTCATTGTTCAACACCCACCTATGAGTGAAAACATGCAGCGTTTGATTTTCTGTTCTTGTGTCAGTTTGCTGAGAATGATGGTTTCCAGGTTCATCCATGTCCCTACAAAGGACACGAACTCATCGTTTTGATGGCTGCATAATATTCCATGATGTATATGTGCCACATTTTCCCTGTCCAGTCTATCATCAATGGGCATTTGGGTTGGTTCCAGGTTTTTGCTATTGTAAACAGTACTGCAATGAACATTCATGTGCATGTGTCCTTATAGTAGAACGATTTATAATCCTTTGGATGTATACTCAGTAATGGGATTGCTGGGTCAAATGTATAGATATTTCAAATAGATTTAACTTTCAGGTGTGTTGTTTGTCTCTGGTCTTAGCCAGTAAGGATGGGAAGCAGTGATTTGGAACTGAGAAAGGGAGACTGGATCATTTGGAAAGTCACGTCGGCAAAGATAGTGTGTCTTAGGCAACAAATATGTTACCATTAGTAATTCTAGAACAACAGTATAGTTTAATGGATACATAACTGAAAGTGAATACTAGTTCATATAAACCCAAATTTGAATAAAGAGCCTAAGTTCAATTAAAAACTGTCCTAATTTCTTTAAATGCTAAAGAACAAGAAATATTTACTGATGGACCCTAACAACCAAGTCCCAGGCCTCACATCCTTACAACTATCATTCACTAGAAAGACCAGTGGGACTAACCCTAGAACACATTCCATTTTGTTTGCCTCAGTCACCTCAAGATACCTGAGACATCCCAATCGACTCTCGTTAACTAGACTCTCACTCCTGCCATGTCCTCTCACCTGCTCAGTGGCTCTTGAAAAGTAAGGATGTGAGGCCTGGAATGAGTCAAGGGAGAAGAGGAGGAGCCAAGAGAGAGAAAGAGGAAAGTCTTGCCAGAAACATGTGGAATGCTTTATTTTCACACCTGCCCATATTGCTGTCAGCACCACTGCAGGAATGGTGTCACAGGGAATAAATAGTGCTCTGAAGCTCCTGGAACATATGAGATAAAATTGCTCCATGGGGGAAGTCAGCTGGAGTCTCACTGCCTGAAATGTTCAGCTGAGTCAAATAAAGATTTTTGAGTTAGAAAGTGGCATGATTGAACCTGTCACCTTGGAAAGAATATGATAAGGAAATGTACCCTAAAAAAAAATTGACAGTGCTTTCCAAGCCTTTGATTATGCTCAGTGGGCTTGGCTGCAAAATAGAATTATAAAGTAGAATTCCCATTTTTAACACATACCTGTAGCTGGTTTCCATTTAGCATGGAACTTCCTCCCTAGGCTACTAGCATTTGAAGAGGACAAGTTTACCCTGAAGGAATGACAGATGCACTGCAGAGGTTACAAGCTTGTAAGGATGACTATGGTAGCAGCAGCAGAAATGAATTTGCCAAGAAAAATTCATTCACTTTGTGAATTTGCCAACTGACATTGCCAAGAAAAAAGAAACTGCCCTAATTTAGAGAGAACATGATCATTTAAAAATAGAGGAGGAATAGGTTCTGGGGGAAGGCTAGAATATGCTGAGCTTCAGGACCCTGTAAATATGCTTATCTTATTGAATCCTTGTACAAATCTTAGGAGTTTCTATAATTATGTTCATTACACAGATGAAGAAACTCAAACATAGAAACTAAAAAGTAATATCCTGCTCAATAGCCAAAGTTAGTAAGCAGATCTCAGAGATGAGTCTATACCCATAGATTCAGATCTTAGAGAATACTGAAGGTACTTAGACCAGAGTTAGAGGTAGAATTTCCCAGAGATGACATGCAAAAGAAGAGAACAGCAGGCAGATCTTGAAGAATAGCTTTATTCAACAAGAAATTAGCAAAGCATATTAAATAGGATCATTCAAAAAGTGTAAGGAAAACCAGTAGCTTTTAGTAAACCTGAGTGAAGAAAGATGAGAATTTCAAGAGAGCGATAGGCAATATCACCAAATATAGTAATGAGACTAAGTGACATATATGTCAAAAAGGTTGGCAGACATCTTTCTGTAATGGAACTGAGTACTCTACATATTAATATGTCTGTCTTAACTCTTCATTTTGTTTCTGTCATCTTTGTAATAATTGTTTTTTCTCAGGTAGCCTGCATCATTGACTATAAACAATTGTTTTACTCATAATTTAGGTATTTGCCTGTATCTAAAAAAGTGAGTTATGATGGATATTACATTGCTTCATCTTTATATAATAAGGATAAGCATCTAAATGAAAAGAAGTCCTAGATTTAAACTCAAGCTTCATGTTAGAATATTGCCTTGAACATCATTGGATTTTGAAGTAGAAGTTTATTTGCAGGTGTTATTTTTTTCTTACAGAATATTAAATAATCACACTATACAGAGCAGTTATTGTAGAATGAGGCTTAATACTTATTCCTATCTTTCTTCTCCAGTTTTTCAAAGGGAAACACTGGTTAAAAGTAAGCAAGCAATGAGAATGTTCTGTATGCTCCGTATATTAATTATATTAATGCATATTTAGAAACTACTGTAGGGATCTTTATTCCTGAAGAAGCTACTGAAATATCACACTGTATAATTCATTCAATTAATTTATTATTCCACATATTTTCACCAGACACTGTATCAGGTTATGTTAATAAAGAGATTAAAAGCATGGTTGCTTATCACAGCAACCCCAAGGCCTAGCAGAGAAAAAGAAAACATAAGTGGTCTCACTATATTTATAATAAAAGTTAGCAGCAAATGCTCTGGAAACTCAAGGAAGACACAACTCTTAGAGTGGGGGAGGAGACTCAGGGAAGGCGTTTCAGAAGGAAGTGACAACTGAGCTGATCCATGAAGAATTAGTGTTAACCAGTCAAAGCAGAGCATGCTAAACGGAAGTTTGACAGGGCATTCATTATAACCACAGGAGAATGTGCACAGAAGGGGAGTTGTGACTGAAACATCAGCGGATGTTCAATAAGTAAGGCTTTGCTTTCCCTCATCTCCTAGAATACTCCCTTTATTTTGTGATTCAAGATAAAAAACATACCTTTAGCTATTAAAACTTTACTGATTTTTTTTTTTTTAAAAGCAATCACAAATTTTACATTTAGATTTAAACATCAAATATAAATGTATATTGAGTAAGTCTTAAGGTAGACTGGCTATTTAGCACTGAGATGTACACTACTTTTATGGTAAAAGTAATTCCAATATATGAATTAGGACATGCAACATTTTGGTCATATTTTAAATTACCGATATTCTGGTACAATTTATGAAATTCAGAATATTTGTTGTCTGCATTCTTATGGAGTTAGAACCTACAATTAATCTTTATGATCCCATAATGAGGTGCTTGGATATAAAATGTTAAGGAAATAATACAATTTTAAATGTAACTTTATTATATATGAAGTTTTTATCTATATTTTAATTTTCTCATCTGTGAAATTGGGAAAATTAAATTAATATCTACTCTAATTCACTGATTTATTATGAAAAATAATGAGGTAAAAGTTACTTGGTAAACTGTAAAGCAGTCTATAAATTTAAAGTATTTTAAAATTGTTTTCAATAATATTTTTAAAACATAATCTTAAATGGAGCTATAATTACTCTTTATTCACATTGAGTACAAAAAATTACCTCTTATAAATATATAATTTATTAATCATAATATCATTTTATATTCATTTTGTATTAAGTTTTAAGGCAATCAATCCTAAATTCCTTTTATTTTTTTCGGTTTATTCTATATTTATAATTAGCACTCTATCCAGTTTAGAAAAACTATCTTTCTATGACAATTAACAAATGTGTAGAATTTTAAAAAAATCTCTATGTTTCCTCTGGCTTTATTTAATAAAATATACTTCATATAAGCAATATTATAGCTAGTATTTAGTTTATTATAATACTTATTGTACATTCAATTTGATTTAAGAATTAGAAATTTGGGAAAAGAAATGTTATGTATGTTAACATTTTATTATAATATACAAATGGCCTTAGCATAAATATTACAGATTGAGCTAAAATTATATTTTATGATTAGCCAAAATTGTAAGTTTCTACATTGATTTATATTTACATAAGGATATATTATATAATTATTTAAAACACTAAAGTTTATAAAATGTCTCATCATGTTAGCAGGTGGGAATGAAGTCTTGGATATGACAGAAAAATGAAAGAAGAAAACAGCATTTCTAAGGACATAATCAATGTTTATTTCAAAAGAATCTTTTTTTTCCAAATGTATTTGAGTTGTATGTTCTTTTATATTCTGTGTGAAAGTCAGGATAATCTCAGCAATTTTAAGAACAAGTCAGCAATTCTAAGAACAAGTGAAGATGTTATCATCCTAGACTTAATAGTGTTACCTTAAAATGTGAATCTATTCTGGCAGCTAGTAGAAAAATAAATTAGAAAAACTGACACCTTGAGAAAGAGCTGGATTCAGCTTCATTTGGCATTCTGTTGGGATTTAACTATATTTTTAAAATGTTGCTAGATTCAAATCCTAGCTAGGAGAAAAAGAGAAAAAGAAACGTTGCTTTTTAGAATAATTTTCCATCTACAATCACAGTATCTAGCTATGGTTATAACAAATATATACAATTCAGCTATGTGAAGAAATTAATCTCAATGCTTACACTAATCAAGTCATTTCAAAGATTGACTTTTAATAGAAATTTTCTTTCTCTTTCCAAGAGTTACTTACTTTTATGGTACCCTTTTCAAATAGCAAGATTCCAAGGAACATATTTGTTTAAATTATTCAATCATTACCTTCATTGACAATTCTTATCTTGAATTACTACAAAACAGACTTTAATTCTCTTGTGGTATTGTCAAAAAAAACTGTTTATTCACCTAAGCTTATTTCAAATATGGTGGGTGTGTGTGTGTGTGTGTGTGTGTGTGTGTGTGTGTGAGACAGAAGGCAGAAAATTCATTTAAAAAGGAGGAAAAATGCTTTCTCCTTTGCTTGGCTAAAGAAGGGAGTTCCCCGACCCCTTGTGCATCTTGAGTGAAGCAATGCCCCACCCTGCTTCTGCTTGCCCTCCGTGGGTTGCACCCACTGTCTAACCATTCTACACATGTATCCCAGAACTTAAAGAATTGTATATACATATTATACATACATAAATATATAGATGTCTAGATATATATATATAGACATTTCTCTATATATATTTACTAATTATAAATATATGTATATTTATAATTAGCATGTATAAATATATACACATAAATATATAGATGTCTGTATATAGAGATAGCTACATATTTATATGTATATATTTTATATATATGCTAATTATAAATGTACATATGTTTGTAATTAGTAAAACACCAGAGATACTGTAATTGTAACAAACTTGAGGAACAAAAGTGAATTATTCACCACATGACAAGGTCCAGAACTATGACCTTAAAATTACCTGTTTTGTTATTTTGTTTATTTGTTTTTCACAGCTTTCTGCCATATCCTTTGCTCACTTAGCTAACATTTAGGTCAGTTTTTCTCTTAATTTGAGTGTAACAATGGTTCCTCTCTCCCTGGGAAAACTTATCTTTGATTAAGGCCTGTGCCTGCTTCTTGCTAATTCTCGAGTAGAGCTAGGAACCTAGTTATTTACAGAAGTATTATTTTACATGATTTTGATCTGAAAATTATCCTTGAGTAGGCAATGTATGTCAAATTAGAAATATTTTTAGAATGCTACATAAAATCAAGAGTGAAACTTAAAATAGTTTTTACTGATAAAGCTGAAAAAATATTACAATTACCATTTCCATTTTATCTCCCAATCATTCCTAAACTGGATTTTTTTCTTATAATAACTGACTGAAACTATTTAGTCAAACTAATGTTGGTATGAAACTAGAAACAGATCCTCAGAGAGACCACCTACTGACCTGATACATGGCCATGTTTCCGAAAATGTCCTCAATAAAGGATAATGGTATAGTGCCAAAGCTCAATCCATGAAAAGCAATTACAATGGCACAGAGGTAGGGCAGACAAGATAATAGTATACAGGCTCTCTGATGTTCTGTTTTAGTCCCAGAGTACATTTAAGAGGATCAAAAGAATGAATGAACTGAACATCCTTCAAGCAAACTGCCATGGTATTTATTTTGGCCAAGCTTTAGAAAAATTTGACCTGAGGCTGATTCAGGATAGTTCTGTGACAGGCACCTGGAGTGCAGTTATTCTATGCAGCCAATTAATTGGGGAGCCATATGTTTTAATATTTAGCCCAACTGGGGTTAGGACTGATATTTTTGATATTATCTTGTGAATGGTGATTAGCTGAACAAGGGCATATGCTGGACAGAAAAGGCCGTGTCTTTTTCTACTTGCTTTCTGTGATGTCTACCATAGATTCATAAAGCATTTGAAGTACATAAAGAATCAAAATTGTCAATGCATGTGGCATTAAATTGGCATGAATCTGAAGCTGTACATATTTCTAAGGAGTAAAACTATTATAGGTCAAATAGAAAAAATTTTAAAAAAATCTTTTAAGAATGCGTAAAGATAGAAAGTTGAGACTTTTTATTTATTAAAAGTATCTCATGGTATGTCCACAACAGGTAATGAGAAATCGCCCTACATTTCAACCAGGTAATTAAAAATTAGAGATAATACTATTGTCTATTCTCATGTATACTTTTTAAATTTTTGTATATCTAACTAAATCTATTAATTTTAGAAAAAAATATTCATTTTAATGTTAACTTTAAAAGATAAAATATATAAATGTTGAATCAAATGTTTTCTTATTTCTCACATGCCTTTTTATATCATGATTAATAATACCTTATAAATTAGGGTGAGGCGTTTGATGAAATTTTTCTTATAGTTACTTAGAAAAGTCATGAAAGAGGTTATGATTACATTCAGGAAGGATGAAAGATAAAAAATATAAGAATTATTCAATAATTATGAAAGGATCATTGGAAACAAAATAAGTTATAGGTTGCTTTTGCTTTTAAACTGGTTTTATTAAGTTATTGCCATTAAATGCATCTTTTTGCAGATGGCCTCATTCATACATGATTTGTAACAGCTTTCTTCACAAACAGATTTTTAAAATATGCACCAAAACAAATTAGAAATATGCTCTCTTTTAATTAACAAAATATAATTTTTTAAAAGTCCAAATATGCTTGATCTAAAATAGAAAACCAATTTATACTCCTTAAAACTGAACTATATTTGAGTATGAAGAGCTTCACTGACACACAGAAGAGGGATTCTCTTAAATTTTTTATATTTCAATTACTCATTTAAGATAACTTCATTTTTAAATTTACCTGTTTTTCACTTTATATTATTAGTATTAAGAGCAGATCTAATTCTGGCATTGTTCATTTATACAAATTCACAAGATGCTGAATAAATTCATTCAAATGATTTAAATATAAATGTTTTACAAATAAAGTATATTTAATTAAAAGTTGAGTGTCTTGATGTTTAAAATGGAGATAGGGTGATGAAGGAATATTCATAATTTTCAAATTCAAAATGAATAATTCTTTACAAACACATAATTTAGGGAATGATATGGGATATTTTATCAAATTATTGCAATATAATTATTGATGACCCAGGGATTTTATTAGATCTAGAAATGAGTCTCATTCCATTAAATGAGCCTGTGATATTTCATAGAGGCAAATGAAAATTTGCAAGGACAGTGCAAGACTTTAATAGTAAAATAATCATTCCTACAATCTCTATTAAACATGTATTTTTCATACCAAAACAGGTAAACATATTTATAAAGGAAAGCATACCCCATTTCTTCAGATTCAATATATTTTATGCCTAAAAGAATCATGATAGATGGTAGAAACATATAATGGATATAATTTGTGGACCTGTTTAAACTATCAATCAATTCCAACAGATGGAAATCTGAGGATATCAACATTTTAGGTGGATTTCACAAACAGCATTATGACAAAGTAGTTAATACTGTAGCATAGATAAGACATAAAATAAAATCTTCATATTTCTTCATTCTAGTTATTTGATTTTTAGAAAATCAGTCTTCTCAGTTTCTAAAATGGAGATGACATACTTAAAGCATGAACTTGGGGGGCTTAAATGAAGTAATGTATAAGTTATGTTTACCAAAACAATTGTCAATAATATGTCAGATACAAATGGATAATACTGTGTGCATGCAGAAAAAAGTAATGAATAATTTAGGGTTCATCTATTTGATGTCTATTATAAAGTCTATTGTATGCCAAGAATAAGTATGTGAATATACAATTGCATTTATTGAATAGAACTCTAGTTAATCTGGTAATACTTTGGCATCAGGCAGCAGACTCCTGAAGTGCAATTTTAAATAGTACTAAGTTGTGCAGCCAAACATACAGATAAAATTTGATCTAACGGCTTAATAATATACTAGAATTTCACAGAAAATATCCTAATTCAAAGAATTTTCCGTGAATATGTTTTGCTGTTAGTAAACTTTATCAGTTCTAAGCAACAATCAGTATCGATATATGCTTAGATATGAAATTAAAAGTAGAAAATATGAACTATCTTATTTTTCCCCATGTTCTTGGTTCTTCCCCATTCACAAACATTGTTGTTCTTAGTTAACACAGAAGAGTTAAAAGGGAAAAAATAAAGAAGAGTTAAAAGGCAAAATCAGTAATATCATATTTGTTAATGGTAGCCAACACTGTGAACAGTGTTTAAAAACATGGAGATAGAATATTATCAAACACGTAAGTTAAACCGATTAGATTATTAGAACTAAACAAAATGGAGGAGGGATCCAAGATGGCTGATCATTAGCAGCTCAGGATTGTAGCTCCCAGTGAAAGTGCAGAGAACGAGGCCACCACACTTTCAGACAAATTTTTGTTGCTCGCGCACCAGAAGATTCCCAGCGGAGGAGGCTCACGGGTCGCCAGCATGACTCTTGTGGCCGGCAAGGCGGTTTTGCTGCTGCCTTGGAGCGGTGGTTCTTGGTGCAGAGTCAGAAAAGCACCATCAATCTTAACGCCGCTGTTTTGGCTGGCGCAGTGGGTTGCTCAGATTTTAGCGCCGGGAATCAACAAGTTGGACATCCACTCAGACACCCAATTATAAAGACGGTAATTATAAAGACCACAGATGGATAAATTTATAACGAAAGAAAGAAAACAGCCTAAAGAGGCTGAGAATACCCAAAATCAGAACACCTCTCCCCCTACAGGAGATCACAGTTCCTCATCAGCAATGGAACAAGGCCTGATGGAGAACGAGTGTGTTCCATTAATAGAAGCAGGCTTCAAAAGGTGGATGATAAGAAACTTCTGTGAATTAAAAGAACTTGTTCTAACCCAATGCAAAGAAACTAAGAACTCTGAAAAAAGGTTTGATAAAATGTTAACAAGAATACACAATTTAGAGAGGAATATAAGTGAATTAATGGAGCTGAAAAACACAACACGAGAACTTCGCAAACTATGCACAAGTTTTAACAGCCGAATAGATCAAAGAGAAAAAAAGATATCAGAAGTTGAAGACCAACTTAATGAAATAAAACAAGATGACAAGATTAGAGAAAAAAGGATAAAAAGGAACGAGCAAAGTCTCCAAGAAATATGGGACTATGTGAAAAGACCTAATCTATGCTTGATAGGTGTACCTGAATGTGACGAAGAGAATCAATCCAAGCTGGAAAATACGCTTCAGGATATTATTCAGGAAAACTTTCCCAACCTAGTAAGGCAGGACAATATTCAACTCCAGGTAATACAGAGAACACCACAAAGATATTCCTCAAGAAGACCAACCTCAAGGCACATAATCGCCAGATTCACCAGGGTTGAAATGAAGGAGAAAATACTGATGGCAGCCAGAGAGAAAGGTCAGGTTACCCATAAAGGGAAGCCTATCAGACTCACAGCAGATCTCTCAGCAGAAACTCTACAAGCTAGAAGAGAGTGGGGGGCAATATTCAACATCCTTAAAGAAACGAACTTTCAACCCAGAATTTTACATCCAGCCAAACTAAGCTTCATAAGCGAAGGAAAAATAAAATCTTTTGTGAACAAGCAAGCACTCAGAGATTTCATCACTATCAGGCCTGCTTTACAAGAGCTTCTGAAAGAACCACTACACATAGAAAAAACTCACATATATTATTATTAATTCTAAATTTAAATCGACTAAATCCCCCAATCCAAAGAAACAGACAGGCAAAAAAAGCCAAAACCCATTGGTATGCTGCATCCAGACCCATATCACATGCAAGGATACACAAAGACTCAAAACAAAGGGATGGAGAAAGATTTACCAACCAAATGGAGAGCAAAAATAAAGTAATAAATAGAAAGCAGGAGTTGCTTTAAAGCAACAAAGATCAAAAGAAGCAAAGAAGGATATTACATAATGATAAAAGGATCAATGCAACAAGAAGAGCTAAAAACCCTAAATATATACGCACCCAATACAGGAATACCCAGATATATGAGACTTATAAAGAGACTTAGACTCCCACACAATAATAGTGGGGGACTTCAACATCAATATTAGACAGATCAATGAGACAGAAAATTAACAACGATATCTAGGATTTGAACTCAGATCTGGAACAAGTAAACTTAATTAACATTTATAGAACTCTCCACTTTAAATACACAAAATATACACTCTTATCAGTACCACATCACATCTATTTACAGGTTTAAATGAAATATTGGTTGGCTGCTTGTTTGTTATTTTCTTCCCTCATTTTTTTTTCATGTCTCTATTATTAAGCACAATTATAGGCATACCCATTTTTAGACTGCATTCTAGCCTGGGCAATAAAGCAACATCCCTGTTCTCTCTCCAAAAAAAAAAAAAAAAAAAAGCGAATAGGCATGAATACATCATTTATATACTTTTTTCCTATACTATCAAGTGGTTTACATAATATTTAGGTTATTTTTGTCTCTTTTTCTAGTGATCTTCCCACCTCAGCTTCCACAGTAGATGGAACTACAGGCATGTGCCACCATGCCCAGCTAAATTTTCTTTATTTTATTTTTTTAAATTTTAGTAGATATGAGGTCTCACTGTATTTTCCAGACTGGTCTTAAACTCCTGATCCAAGCCATTCTTTCACCTGGGCCTCCAAAGTGCTGGGATTACAGGCATGAGACCCCAGGCCTGGCCCCAGCTGATGTTTTAAAGGTAGAAAATAATAATTATTGAAAACTTAGGTAACACAAAAAAGAAGAAAAAGTAATCAGACATAAACTTATCATTTTTTACATATTATTCTAATATATTTTTCTATAAATATTTTAATAGAGTTGAGGTCATTCACTCTATCAATCATCTATGCAGGGGGAATTATATGTTCACTTAGAACTGATATAATTCTTCTGCTATTTTCATTTAACCTTATAACATATGTACAATCAATATTATTTTTAAAAATATCTTTACTTTTATCATTGAATATAGTAATATCATATTACAACATAAAAATATTTAATTATTCTTCAATTATTACATACGTAAGGTATTTACTGTTTTCACTACCACAGCTCTTAAATTACATTTCTAGAGCCATCACAAAAAAAATCTACTTGTAACACTTATTTGATTGAGTCAGGGGTTTCTTTTCAGAACATTTACTTCTCAAGGAGCAGATTTCTAAACCACATGTAGATCTTTCTAGAGGAAAAAATATATAAAAATAGAGATTATTGTTAACTGCTATCTGGTGAAAGGCAGTAATCGTTTATTCTTCTTTACAGAAAAGGCAAAACCTTTTAGGGGAAAAGCAATCCAATGAAGTACTAGAACTAAAAAAGAAAACACTTGAATTTCTTGATCAATTACTTCTAGTTAAGAAAGGTTCTACCATTTTGTTAACTCTTTGGAGACAGGAAAAAAATGCTATAATCAAACCAATTTTAAAATACTTTAGAGAACTTGAAAATTATAATAATCATATGAATTGCTTCTAATTCCTTAAAACTATATAATTAATTCAAATGAATATATTTGAATATGCTCATTTGAATATAATTTATTCAAATAAAAATAAGGTATTCTGAAAAGAAAAACAATTTTAAATTGAGATATTTATTTTTCACACGTAATTTTAAATAGTAAAAATTAAATGTATTTAGTCTCATAATATGTTCTTACATCTACTAATACCACAAGTTATTTTAGGTAAAACTTCTATAAAGTTACAAGATATATAATCTCTGTAGACAATGAGATGCTATTTTTGAAATATCAATTGATATATTTCTCTTGTGAAATTTCTCTTCTCCTTTCCCTTTATTTCTATCAGACAGTTTATTTTGTGTTGAATGTCATGAGGAAGAGTTATGCTATGTAGTATTCTTCGTAGCAGTCTCTCAAATTCTTCTTGCCCCAAACCTCAAATCATTAAGGAGATTATGTTTTCATTTTCTGCAGCATCACATAGGGAGTATCTCAGATGGGAAAACATTAAAACCTAAGAGTAAATAATTTCCTCTTTACTAGAAAAAGATTTCCTAGGATTGAATGATGAGAGAGATTGAAAGAAGTTTATGGAAGAATAGTGAAATTAAGGGGGAAAAGGATCCTAAATTAGACTTTCTAGAAAAATGCCTCAATAGGTAGGCATGAAGAAACCCTCCCCAGAGAGGTTGTAGGACTTGAGGGCAAGACCCAGAGAGTCAATGACTTCACTGTGTAGGTATACAAGGTCATTAAGGATCTAGTGGAGTTTTACATACCCAAGAATGACACCAAAGCAACAGAAACATTTCTGTGCCCCTTTATGGTCTTCAAAACTAACTAAACCATAGAAGCAGGAAAAGGGATGGCTTAATATAATGTGTGGACTAAGACCAAGGACAAGATGGATTTTTCAATATTTATCTTATAGACACATAATTTAATTACCAGACAGGTAATTAATTAGCACCCTGTACTCACCTTTTATATACACACTGGATCTTGTACATAGTGGGACCTATCTTAGAAGGATTCTAAATTGATTCAGATCAAGTTTTTACTAAGTTAATGAATGGGACTTAACATAGAACTTGAGTTTGGTTATAGACAAATAAATAATTAAGTAGAACTTGCTATTTATACATCTAAGATTGTTGACAAAAATCCATACCAACTACAAATAGAAAAAAATTTGTCCTCTACCATGTCTTTAACAAAGACTTTATTTTGTATAATAATGTATGATCTGTTTGCACAGTTGGTGTTGTTATTGATTAGATATGTGATCTCCCCAGAAACACTTACATGTGACTATGTTCTCTGAGAAAAATCATGAAGCATTGATATAATTAATCATAGCATATAAACTGGGAAAACATTATTAGAAAAACATCATGGCAAAATAGATATATCCATAACAATAAAGAAAATTATCAAAGCATGAGTTGTTTCTAAGTTTCTCAAAATTGATATTCATTTATTTCTTGCTTACTAATTTTAGAATGAGCTAATAGACCAGAAGTAATATTTCCCTAAGTTTGGTAAAAAGTAGTCACTTTTTATTCTATTTAGTTATTCAATAAATATTGATGAACAAGAATGTTATTCATAAAAATAATTACAAACAATAATGTTCTAAAAATTATTTCTATCTAATGGGGATAAAATGTGAATTAGCTGTGGCCTTTTTTCCCCAGCTAACTATATATCTCTATATCTTTATGTGTCTGTCTATTTATAGTATCTGTCTGTCTATCTATCTATGTGTATTGTTACCACATCATTGAATTGATATGCCTTTTATGTTGATTTGATATATGTTTATCATATGAAGTTAATATCTTGTTATGCTACTGCACTCCAGCCTAGGCAACAGAGACAAACCCATTTCAAAAATAAATTAACTAAAAAAATATGTCATGAAACATTTATAAGTGGTCATTTGAAACTTAATACCATGAATACTTATTGACTGGCAATTTATTCACATCTTGGGGCCACTACTCCTTTTTACTGTCATGAACCCTATAAATGCAAGTCTTTGTTCATCATTACCTTATTGCTGAGATAGCAATATATTTAAATAAAATTTGTATTGGAATTTTTTGAAGAGCTTTCAAAGGTATTCACTAGAATAGGAGGTATATGTAAATTCTAAACACTGTGGGATCATAAAGTGATTTTAATTAAACTTTTATAGTATAATTTGGCCATATTCAAAGGAGATACTGCTTGTTACAAACACAAACGATCGATAAACTGCATGGCTCCATGATCACGTTGCCATGGAACAACTTCTTGCCTCCTTTCCCGGGGGCAGTACTTCATAATGCAAATATAAAATATTCTCAGGACCAACATCTGCTTAAATTACTTTCACAGAGCAATTATGTCAGGCTTCTTATATAGTCCTATAGGTATTTTAAACTATTTTATGGCATTATCCTGTAAACTTTTGAAAACTGCATATTACATGACAATCTATTAGAGGCTCAAGAGGCATAGCACTGTAAGTTTTAGGAACTCAGATATCTTCTTTTGCCTATGTCAGAAAAACACATTTTAAGAAAGATTTTGCATCTTCATCTCAATACAATCATTGCATGAATGCCTTTTCATAAACAGAATGATAATTATTACTTAAAAGAAATGTCTTGTTTCCATTTTCCTGAGTGACTAACAATGTTAAACTGATTAACTAATTACCTTGGTCCCACACCATGAGAACTGTGTGTCCCAGAATCTGTGGACTTTGTTCCACAGACTACTACAAAGAAAGATGTAGTCTCATCCTCCTTGTCTACCTCAAAGATCAGCAAGACTCATCTACGGAGAGGGAGGAAGACAAATGACTACTCTCTGTGTGCCTGCTGCTCTCTACAATTAATGTCAAATAAAACAGTCATTATTTAAGATGAGCTGATGACCAAATGTTGTTCAAAGGATTTATTATAGTGTGTTGTAATAATGGAACATCTATCTATCCTGGATTTTATAGTCATCAGACTAGATAGATAAGCCTGGATACCTTATAAGACTTCATTAAAAATTGATGCCTCATAGTTCAACTCCCACTTACGAGTGAGAACATGAGGAGAACATCATACGCCGGGGCCTGTTGTGGGGTGGGGCGAAAGGTGAGGGATAACATTAGGACAAATACCTAATGCATGAGGGGCTTAAAACCTAGCTGATGGCTTGACAGATACAACAAACCACTATGGCACACGTATACCTATATAACAAACCTGCATGTTCTGCACATGTATCCCAGAACTTAAAGTAAAAGAAAAGAAAATCGATACTTTATGTTTTGTGAATTCCTACAGATTACTGACATTTGTATTACTGCTACTTTTTAAAAGTACATTCACCAAGGAATTGTTTTAAAGTACTTTCAAATGTTTCCTGAAATAGGATAAGAATCATTTGGTAATCAATCCATCTATATTACATATGTTTGAGGGCCACTTTAATGATTAAAGATATCTAAACTACAACACATTTGGTAATCAATATGTGCTCAGTATTGTCTCTATACATGTGTGGCACAGTTAGAGCCACGTTTAGAGCCACTGAACATTGTATTTGATCTTCCCACCCAAGGTGCAACTCTAATCACATATTATTGAAAGTATGTAGCTTCCCCTCTTACACTAGATTGTACCTTTATAATTCTAAATATTACAAGCCATTTAATATCTCAATATAGAATTTCTTATATTGGCTAAATTCATTCATATGTCTTACTCAAAAACAAAAATTACATAGAGATATAATAAATGCAATATATTTCTATAGAATGTAAAAATGTGAAAGATCCGCCCTTGCCTACAAGGATGTTTTTAATTACAGGATTTTCATTGCTATGAGTCTGCAACACAAAGAACTAGGCTAACATGTTTTGTTTCATAATCAGAAGTAGATATGGAATACAGTAGGGCTTTGGCCTTTTTTCTTTTTTCTTTTTTTTCAACAAAGCACTGAATATGAATTCCGGTTCTGCCACTTAGTAGTAGTTTTATCTGTAGGTATTATTTAATTAGTCTAACTTTCTCTTTCACTGGAGGAAAAATGGTGGAAATAATTAACAAGCAGTAAAATGAGACCATTTTTAAGTAATAAAGTCTTTTTAAAATAAGGCATGGATATTGTATTTTTTTAGTCATCATAATGTTACTGCACACTTACAAGACTATAGCATAGTTCAAAAATTACTTTTATATGCACTAGGAAACCAAAAAATTCATGTGACTCACTGTTCTGCAATATTCACTTTATTATGGTGTTGTGGAACTAAACCCACAATATCTGTAAGATACGCCTGTATTCAAAAGTATTTTTGAATAAATGAATGGTATGTATTCATGTATCTCGTGTATCTATTCATTCACTCATCTTTTCAGTATTTAAGGACATGGATGAAGCTGGAAGCCATCATTCTCAGAAAACTAAAATGAGAATTTAAACACTATTTCAGAATGATAATAGATTAGGTCTTGTCATGATAAGAGAAAACTATCAGGAAGAAATAAAGTAGATAAATAATTAGGAAAGGTGGTTGATACAATAACATATCACTAACTTGGGAGACAGAGCTTGAAGTTAGGGCATTTAAAATATTGAAATAAATTAAACGTTAAAATTTTTGAATGAAAGAAAGTTTGTCTTACTACATGAAGTTAAACAATAATTTTAGACTCAATATAAGATATAACACAAATATAAAAACTATCAAAATACAGCAAATATATTTGAAAATATTAATCATTCAATAAATACACTGGTTACCTAATGTGCTAGGCAATACAATAGTGAACAAACAGACACAGTTTAAGTAAGATAATGGTAAACAGACAATAACAACATTAGCAAATTCATTAAAATTTTGAATAATATTAGGAAAGGGTTCTCTGTGTTCTGGAAAGGGAGGTGCAACTTAGTTATTCGGGAAAGGAAAGTCTTCTCAAGGAAGTGACGTAAGAGCTGAGAACTAAATAAAGAAAAGTGTCAGGTGGCTAAACTGCAAGGCTGAGGCTCTTGAGCAAAGGGCCTTATAAGCTACACGATTTTAAGCATAATACTAAAGCAGTTAAGAGGCTATCAGTTTTTGGCCAGAAAATGACTTGATCAGACAATTATTCTATTTTTTACATTTTTTTTTATTTTAGGGGGTTCATAGTAAGTATATATATTTGTGGGGTATATGAGATGTGTTGATACAGGCATGCTATACATAATAACCACATCATGGAAAATGGAATATCCAACCCCTCACAGATAACCATTTTCAAAATATCACTTTAGGTGAAAAATGGATTAAAGTGAGAAATCAAAGTTCAATAAACCAGGTAAGAAACTGAAGGTAGTGGAAAAAAAAAACAATGAGAATAAAAAACTTATTTGAGAGAGGAAGTACAACCAGTAGAATTTAATGTTTGGCTGAATGTGGGCAGTGAGAAAAAGGGAAATGTAAAGATTACTCTGTAATCACTGGCTCAGATCTGGGTGGATTATCGAGTTACTTAGCAAGACAGCAAACATATGGAGAAAAAATATTTGAACCTCCAACATTTCAAAGGCAAAGATTAAGATATCAAGTGATGATGCTGAGGTAACTGAATATATGGGTCTGAAGCTAAGAAAAGAGATATGATACAAATATGCATATTTGGGAGTTACAGAGAATATATGACATTTTTTTTGAGACAGAGTCTCACTCTGTCGCCAGGCAGGAGTGCAGTGGTATGATCTCGACTCACTGCAACCTCCGCCTACCAGGTTCAGTCGATTCTCCTGCCTCAGCCTCCTGAGTAGCTGGGACTAACAGGTGTGTGCTGCCACACCAAGCTAATTTTTTTATTTTAGTAGAAACGGGGTTTCACTGTGTTGGCCAGGCTGGTCTTGATCTTGACCTCGTGATCCGCCCACCTCAGACTCCCAAAGTGCTGGGATTACAGGCATGAGCCACTGTGCCCGGCCTATCTGACGTTTTAAGCCAGGGAAATGGATGAACTCCTTGGGGAAAGATGTATAGTGAGAAGAAATGAAGGTCTATGACTGAAGCTATGTAACCTGTAGAATCTAGGTTGAAGATAATCGTCCAGTATTGGATGCTGAGGGGTAAGCAAAGCCAGAGGTGGAACACAGGAAGAGAGCTGCACCATAGAAACCAAGAGAAGAGAGTAAAGGAGACACAGGCTTTTGCCAGGGTTGGTTAAAAGCACAAATAAATTGGGACCCAAGGTATCCATTAGATTGAAATTCATGACACTGTAACAAGAACCAATGGTTCTGGTAAATTGGTTTAAGAAAGTGCTGGATTGCGGTGTGTCATGAAGTGGCTGGGATATTAGAAAATGCAATCATGGGCTGGGCGCGGTGGCTCACGCCTGTAATCCCAGCACTTTGGGAGGCCGAGGTGGGTGGATCAGGAGGTCAAGAGATCGAGACCATCCTGGTCGACATGGTGAAACCCCGTCTCTACTAAAAATACAAAAATTCAGCTAGGCATGGTGGCGTGTGCCTGTAATCCCAGCTACTCAGGAGGCTGAGGCAGGAGAATTGCCTGAACCCAGGAGGCGGAGGTTGCGGTGAGCCGAGATCACGCCATCGCACTCCAGCCTGGGTAGCAAGAGCGAAACTCCGTCTCAAAAACAAACAAACAAAAAAACAAACAAAAACAAAACAAAACAAAACAAAAAAAAAGAAAATGCAATCATGAAACATAAGTAACTCTTCTGTGAAATCTGGCATGAAGGGGTGGGTGGAAATATAGCAACTACTCGATGTGAACATGACATCAAGGGAAAAGCAATATGTTTGTGACACTTTTCAAGGCCACAAAATCTGAAAACAGACGGTCTTTGAGTGGACCCAAAGTCTGCTACTTCCTAATTGTGTGGTAGTAACTACTACACAAATAGGTTCACTAAGTAACCTATTTTTTTCTGTGTCTCATTTCCTTCATACTAAAACTGGTAATAATAATAGTACTAATCTCATTTGGTTTTGTGAAAAAATTGTATTGACATATATAAAGTACTTAGATCCATGCATAGTATATGGTAAACACTACTTGAGTGTTTCTTAATATTTTGTTAAACATATAAATATGTTTAATATGTATAAATGGCTATTGGAAAAATCCAATAGAGAAGAATGAAAGTAAAATATATATTTATATTTAAGAGAAGAGGCACTGGATAATTATTATCCTTTTTGCTCAAGAACAGGTTCTGGGGGGGATCCAAGATGGCCGTTTAGGAACAGCTCAGGATTGCAGCTCCCAGTGAAAGTGCAGAGGCTGCTGCAGGTGATCCCCAGGCAAGCAGGGCCTGGAGTGGACTTCAGCAGACCTACGGCAGAGGGGCCAGACTGTCAGAAGGAAAACCAAGAAAAATAAATAACCTCATCATCAACAAACAGAACATCCACTCAGAGACCCAATCTGAAAGCCAGCAACTACAAAGACGACAGGTGGATAAATCCATAAAGATGGGAAGAAACCAGCACAAAAAGGATAAAAACACCCGAAACCAGAACACCTCTCCTCCTACAAGGGATCACAACTCCTCACCAGCAAGGGAACAAGGTTGGATGGAGAACGAGTGTGATAAAATGACAGAATCAGACTTCAGAAGGTGGGTAGTAAGAAACTTCTGTGAACTAAAAGAACATGTTCTAACCCAATGCAAAGAAACTACGAACCTTGAAAAAAGATTTGACGAAATGCTAACAAGAATGGACAAAATAGGAATATAAGTGAACTGATGGAGCTGAAAAACACAACACGAGAACTTCGCAAAGCATGCACAAGTATCAACAGCCGAACGGACCAAGCAGAAGAAAGGATATCAGAGGTCGAAGATCAACTCAATGAAATAAAACGGGAAGGCAAGAATAGACAAAAAAAGGGTAAAAAGGAATGAACAAAGCTTCCAAGAAATGTGGGACTATGTGAAAAGACCTAATCTATGTTGGATAGGCGTACCTGCATGCGACGAAGAGAATGAATCCAAGCTGGAAAATACTCTTCAGGATATTATCCAGGAAAACTTCCCCAACCTAGCAAGGCAGGCAAATATTCAAGTCCAGGAAATACAGAGAACACCGCAAAGATATTTGTCAAGAAGAGCAACCCCAAGGCACATAATTGTCAGATTCACCGGGGTTGAAATGAAGGAGAAAATACTAAGGGCAGCCAGAGAGAAAGGTTGGGTTACCCACAAAGGGAAGCCCATCAGACTCACAGCAGATCTCTCAGCAGAAACCCTACAAGCCAGAAGAGAGTGTGGGCCAATATTCAACATCCTTAAAGAAGAGAGCTTTCAACCCAGAATCTCCTATCCAGCCAAACTAAGCTTCATAAGTGAAGGAAAAATAAAATCCTTTGTGAACATGCAAGTACTCAGAGATTTCGTCACCACCAGGCCGGCTTTACAAGAGCTCCTGAAAGAGGATCTACACATATAAAGGAACAACCAGTACCAGCCACTCCAAAAACATGCCAAATGGTAAAGAGAATCAACACAATGAAGAATCTGCATCAACTAATGGGCAAAACAGCCAGCTAGCACCAAAATGACAGTATCAAATTCACACATAACAATATTAAACCTAAATGTAAATGGACTAAATGCCCCAATCAAAAGACACAGACTGGCAAATTGGATAAAAAGCCAAAACCTATCGGTGTGCTGTATCCAGGAAACCCAACTCACATGCAAGGATACACAAAGGCTCAAAATAAAGGGATGGAGGAAGATTTACCAAGCAAATGGAGAGCAAAAAAAAGCAGGAGTTGCAATTCTCATCTCT